>NC_081756.1:25876920-26176920 GCF_963082965.1 Carassius carassius | reverse complement strand
ATTCTTTGCACAGAGTAACATGTATTTTCATCTGTTCCCTACATCCTTCAAGCTTCCACAAGTGCTGCTAATTGCATCTAATGACAGTTCTTCTGTCGTAAGCACTTGCCCTCTGTGCAATGCCATTCCGTGCCCTCCGTGCTGTCATTTGCCACCATTAGAGAGCAGTCGGTTAGGAATGGGGAGTACAGATTATTTTCACTCTCTTACTTCTTAATTCCCGACATTTGACACAAATGTCAAAAGAGCAGAAGAAGTCAACACACAATCACATTGAGACTGTATGTACACTCAGTCTTTCCAAGCGCCATTCATGGAAACATTTGCATTTTGAAATGCTCCTTCTTAGTGACAACATGATGTGCCATTCCTTCTGCATGCGGCGTCTACTCCAAAGCATGCCGGAGAGAGGGAGAGTAGCTTTACATGAAATAACTGAATGCTTTTCCTGGGTCAGTCCACAGAATAGCAGACAGGAAGAGCCAGAATAACTGGGGCAGACAATTACAGGTTTGGCAAAGGCTGTCAAGCCCCCATTTTGGAAAATGTTTAAACACTTGTTTTTGTTACCCCATGCAATCATTGTAAATCAACTTCCAGCAATTTAACTGTGCAATTTAAATTCTGAAATAGCTTCTCTCTTACTAATGACCTCTTTTTAACTGCTGCTATTATCCATTTGGAGAGTATAACAACACCTTTTCAAGCAGCCTAAAATATAGGCTTTAGACAGCTGGTTGAAAAAGAAATACATTGCAAATCATATTTATTTAGTATTTGTTCTGGCATTGTTTTATGTATATATATGTATGTATACCCCCCCACCACCACACTTTTTTGTGCTTTCATTCCAGGATGAAGTGAAGAATGAGATTGGAGTGATGAACCAGTTAAATCATGTTAATTTGATTCAGCTGTATGATGCTTTTGAGTCTCGGACTAATCTCACACTCATTATGGAATGGTAAGTAGACCCCAATGTACTAAAAAGGTTCACTGAAATTTTGACCACCTGTGAAAATTTAAAGTTGTTTTAAATATTAATTTTAACTTGGCTTTGGACAGTATTCATCAGGCCTCATTTGCAAAGCAAATTTTCTCTCCTGGCCTGGTCTTCACATTCTGTCGCAAGAACATAGAGCTCCCACACAAGCCACTTTACACAGTCATGATGGTGTGTCATCTTCCTGCCTTGTTCACAGATTTAATTCACATTTTTTGATGGCATTGAATTGGCAAACAAACGCTTTTAATTTAGTGATGACATATTTGTGTGAATATTAATATTTGTAATACAAGACATTACAATAAATTGTTTTTTAGGTACCACTAGAAATAAAGAGTCTTAAAATTCATTTTTGTTTTAGCATTAAAGAAAATACTTGAACCCACATGACTTAAGCCACTTAATGTCATTTTGCCTCTACAAATAGACTGAACTAAAAAAGAGGAATTAATTTGTGATGTTCATTTTAAAATATCTTCCCCTGGTTTGTTTTTTCAGTGTGGAGGGGGGTGAATTGTTTGAACGTATCATTGATGAGAATTACCAGATGACGGAGCTGGATGCCATCGTGTTTACCAGGCAGATTTGTGAAGGGGTTCAGTACCTTCACCAGCAGTACATTCTCCATTTAGATCTCAAGGTATACCCCACGCACAGCACTGAATGTTATAATGTGATACTGATGGCATTAGCAGTGCATAGTGTCAGGTGTCTCTATGGAAATAACCACCAGTGAATCACCCATGTATGTCAACATTAGCATTAGTCTGAATGTCATACATTTTAATTAGCGTACTGCAAAGCGACTTGTGTTGCTGTTAACATGTTGTTTATAGGAAATATGGAATGCATATGCATTACCAATCTACATAAATTTGCTTGTGTGTTAGTAAAAGCCTGTTCACACCAAGGAATAGAACGAAAAAGATAAAGTCTTAAAAATCATTCTAAATGTAAAAGTAGCAGTACAGTCCACCCCGTAACTATAACGACACAGAGGAATGATATGAGTCCATCCTGCTTTATAGCACTCAAGCATTTAAAGTGACAGATGACAAAACTGAAGCACGCACTTACAGTAAACAGAACGATGATGTACAGTGGTGTGTGCATGTCAATATAGTTATTGTTTTAGTTTTCATTCTTGGTGTGAACAGACCTTAAGTCAGGTGTTGGATGTTACTACCCTTCATAAAAATACATCTGAATCCCATATTTAGTTCTGAAATACTAAAGTTGTTATTTATATTGTTACAGTTTAAGTATTTATAATCAGTTTTAATTTTAAATCTTATTTATCTTAAATTTTTATATTTTCTGAAATTTAGCCAGAAAACATTTTATGTGTGAGCAGCACAGGGAATCAGATCAAGATCATTGACTTTGGACTCGCGAGAAAGTAAGTACGCAGACCTCCTTGAATTCTCTTATTGAAAAGAAAGCATGTAAAAATAATTTTGAAGTGAACAAAAGATGCACTTTTCTCGGTCTTGGATAATTATTTCTCTAATTGTTACTCATAAAATAAAATGTTATAATAATGTGTTTTTAGCTTACATGAAGTCTTTTGATTCACTGCTATACTAGCACAGTGCACATGGTCTCCATGACTACATTAACTTTCCTCGATGAGTAATCATGTTTTTATATCTTCATTTACTTTGAGCTTTAAAGTCCATACAAAATCTATTAAATGTATTGCAAACTAGCATAACGTTTCATTTTCCATATCTTTTAAGAATCTTCATTGGTGGACAAAACACTGGTGTGGGAAATGTGGTTTATATATATATATATATATATATATATATATATATATATATATATATATATATATATATATATATATATATATATATATATATATTTAGCAGACTTTGTTTTCCAAAATGACTTAAAAATTAAAAACATTACAACAAAAGCAAGGCATGCTACAAAGAAATGGCACAAAATCCAAAAAACAAATCTGCAAAATGTGTTTGTTCATCCCACCAGGTATAGACCCAGAGAAAAGCTGAAGGTCAACTTTGGAACCCCAGAGTTTCTGGCACCAGAAGTTGTCAACTATGACTTTGTGTCATTTCCTACAGACATGTGGAGTATCGGCGTCATCACATACATGCTGTGAGTACACAATAGAGGCAGTAAGGCAGATCTATTTATGCAGTATTTCAGAACATTATGTTGACTTCCAAAGTTCAATATAAAGAATTGTCATTAAAGAGGCAGAATCAACATTCATGAAATACTGTAAGTGCATATACATTAATGATTTATTTATAACAGGAAGAAAAGTCTCCCTTTCTTGCTACGCTGAATTGCACAGTGACATAGACTCCTGAGTGAAATATCAGAGAGATCAAAAGCCAAATGCAAATGTGATGCCCATGAAAGCTTTAGAGGGCTCATCTGAAAGCATTGAATGGAGCCCCGATAAAAGGGCACCAGTTCCATACATCTCAGAAAGCATGTTACCAACCCTGCTGCTCTGAAAAACAAAAACAAAACACAGTATCCCATCTGTGTTCCTGTGCCCCCATCACTCTGCTCCCCATGAGCAGTACTGACCCTCTGCTCTGGCCAATAGCAGCCAGGCCTCAATGACTGAATCAATACTAATTACCTGACTGAAAGCTGCTGGTGGAGATTTAGAAAGGCTTGCCCATCCAGAGAATATGTGTGTCACCTACTTCACACTTCTCTGAGAACTGAACGCCCAACAAACCACAGTGTATTCATTTCATTATAGCGTTTTATTTAAAGTAGACACAAACACATAATTGTGTTAGTGGTCAGTTAAGCCACCATAACTATTGTTGCCTTCATTTCAAAGTGTTTATAGACAATATTGGCATTACGATTGTGTGTCCATGTACTTCTATGTTTATATTATGCATATGTAAATTTATATTTTATTTATGTTCAGTAACATTTTACAACAAAGTTCAAATTGTTAACATTACTTAATGTGTTTGATATCATATCAGCATAGCAACATTTTTAGTAATCTAGGTTAATGTTAATTTATAAATATTGTTAATTCATAATAAATAAATTTTTATTTCCTAAATAATATATACAACTTGAAATATTTTAAATGTAAGAGTATATATAGAATTGAACATTAATGTGGATTTATAAACGCTGTAAATGTTGTTATTGTGCAAAAACAAATACATTTTCTGGGTTATTCACTTCCTTTATGATTTCTTTTTTCAGTTTGAGCGGGCTTTCTCCATTTATGGGTGACAACGATACAGAAACCATGAATAATATTCTGCAAGCCAAGTGGGAATTTGATGCAGAGGCATTTGAGAATGTGTCAGAAGAAGCCAAAGACTTCATTTCCAGCCTTCTTGTTCCCGCCAAATGGTATTCATCCATCCATCATTATTCCACTAATGCAAAACCTTAAAGTACAGAACATATCACAAGTCACGTTATTTCTTCTACTTTTCTAGCCTGCTCTCTCGTGGCATTAAGAGCCTCACTTTTCTCTTCCATCTCTGCCCCACTTTGACCTGCTCAGGTTCCCTTAATGCATCCTGACATCAAAACTGAAACCTCTCAAAATGGAGAGCTGTCCACCAAAAACTGGCACAAATAACATATAATTGGCTGGTGACGTAACATGGCCTGGTGCATTTTAGAGCATTTGGAGCTCACTTTCATGTTGCTCTGTCTTAGCTAACCTCTCCCACACAAGGGCTGTATTGCTCAGTTGGCATGAGATAATAGCAGGCTGGCACAGTAGGTGGCCATGAGAGGGCACATTGTCTTTTGCCCACCATCTTACCACGGTCTATGCAGTAAACGTGATAGTCTATGATCCAGTGCACTTTGACAAGGTGCACTTATATGCAGTTTGACACCAACCCTGGCCTTCCTCCCTTCTCTTTATTTGTGGTGACCTCCTCACAGCCCCCGAAACATGCCGTGTGATTCATATCATATCACATTATCATGATGATAATCAGCTAGATTATGTCATTCTTACTGGCAAAAATGCACGAAGCAGTCTTTTGGCTTTGTTGGCCAAATGTTAGCACAAGTTATCCAAACTTACCACAGAGCCTGTCCCAGTACATACATTTTTGAGTGAGTACATGCCACAGGGAGCGAGTGAGTAAAACTGTCCCAGGTCTGAAAAAATGCCAAGGCTCAGTGTCTTATTGTTAATATCACTTTAAACAGTATTTTTTTTTAAAGTATTTGAGCCTGAGCATATCCCATTAATCATCATGTTCAGAAACTCACATGCTCTGAAAACTGTATATTATCATTTCATTTGGAAGTCAAATGTGAAACATTTGCAACTGCTTTTTTCACTTAATTAGAGGAACTAAAATTAATAAATTGTGTTGCCTGTTAGGGACTGAACAGACATCAGGAAGTTTATTTTAGACTGCAAAGTATTGAAAGTCTAATTGTCTTTAAAAACTTGACTTGAATTTTTAAAAATAAAAGTGTGTTCCATTAGGTAAAAGCTCTATACTTGAGGGAGCTTACTTGAACACTTCGGCCAAATGCAGGAGAGTCGTCTGTAAACAGCACAAATACCACAAGTGTGGGTATCGGGACAAGCACAGTTAGCCAAATCTTGGTTGTGTCTCATTTCGAAGACTGACGCAGTGTTTTTCGGCCACATACAGCATTGAGGATTTCTCAGTTAAGAAAAGTACCCATTACACTGCAAATAAATAAATCTCAGTAACACATTTTAGAATGATATTTTTCTCGGTGACATATGCATTCGACAATGCCACCTCTGGAGGGTGCAGTCTTTGAAATTAAACAGTTTGAAATTAAGCGTTAAAGATGTTTTAAACTAAACACTAAATATAAAATATATATAATATGATATATAAATCTGTAATGAAGAAACCGTAGGCACGTCCTGATTTTGCCAAAGTAAGATGTGTTCCTAAGTCAACATATTTTTGAGACCCTGGAACAACATTTTAATCCAAAGATTTAGTCTTGACCATATCCCTACACCTAAACCTAACTTTTTAACCATTAGTAATCAAATCAGAGGAAATGATAGCCGAATGACCACCAAACACTGATAGTAAGCCTAAACTACACAAAAACTATAAACTGGTTCTTCAAATCTGATTGGTTAATCAAAGATGTTGATCAAGGAACATGTCGCACTTGGTAAAACCAGGTTCTGTGGCCTACCAGTACTTATATTTGTTGATTTCCTGTCTATATGGAAAGTGTTCAATCAGCATAATGATCAAAACATGTCTAAGGCTTGAAAACAACATGAGTCTTCACACAGAAGGATTTGAACTGTATACTGCATTGATTATTTCTTTGATCATCTTAATGTGATCAAACCTTAATGTGTGTGTTTGTGTGTGTGGTCTCTATGGTAGCAGCCGTATGAGTGCATCAGGGTGCATGAAGCATAGTTGGCTAAATAACCTGGAGGACAAGGCCAAGATGTACAAAGTTCGACTGAAGTCTCAGATGAGGCTTCAGCGTTATGTCGCCGCTCACCGCCAGTGGAAGGTATGGAGTCATGAGTCTGTACATGTGTATGATTCTAAATGGATTTAGAACCTTTGGTGTTGGAGTATTGTACCACATAACATTATAACGTGATCCTGTTTATTTTACAGAAACATTTCTATGCGGTTGCTGCAGCAAACAGGTTGAAGAGGTTTCAGCAGAGCAGATCAGTTAGTACTCCAAATTAATAACCTGGAGGAGCATGAGAGGACATCACAGCATCGCACACTGGGAACATCAACTTCTTGTCTGAAAGTGTTTTAGATCTTGTTAAAGGTTTTTCTTAATGTATCTTGCTTGCAACACTATTGCATTTAATTTACACGTCTTTATCATGCTTTTACACCAGGAGTGTTTGGCATGGATATGCAGGATGTGCTTTTGAACCACATGAAAAAAGCTTTTGTCCCTTCTGTGAAGGCCTTTTTCTTGGGCACTACTGCCTTATACTAGTATTTAAAATTAAGTGTATTCATTCTCATGGTTCAGTATTATATGTATACTAGTATTAAAAAACATAGCATGAAAATTTGATGTAGAATCACTGTATTCATCCTATATTTCTGATCTTTGTTAAGCATGTTGATTAGAAATGGAAACTGATTGAGACTCAGCTGGCATGGAGTTTTTTACTTTACAAAATTTGCATTTAAAACCTTTCACTGGCTGTTCCAGAATAATCTGAATGTTAATATTGTGACTTGAAAATTGCTTTTTTGTGTGGTTGCACACAATTCATATAGTAATAGCATTACCACAAATAGATGCACAAAGGTAGTTTTGCTCATGGCATAGCAAATGGCATACAAGTACACCAAAAGTAGCAGGGAATTATAGGGCAGTTCTGTTTGCTATTTCTCTGTCATAACTCATATGTGTGTGCTTATATAGAAATCATTGTATTGTGTATTTTCACAAATTGCCCAAAGAGAATTAGTGTTTATTCAAGAAATGAAAATCCCAGAGAAACTGAGAAAAATTAATTGTGTCAAGAATATACATTTTATTCATATTAAAATCAAACTGAAACTGGAAGCAGATGAGCCAATCCTTTTTGAAACAAACGGATAACACCCAGAAGATCTTAAATACTAACATACACCACCTATGAGATTTTTCAAAGGTGATTCAAAGCAATACCACAGAACACTGCGAGAAATAAAATCATATTGTCACAAGACATAATCAGCCAAATCATATTGGATCAAACAAACATTAACACGCCAACTAAATGAAGGTAAAATACTACAATCTAAAAATGCATTATCTAAGTAAGGAACTTAACACTTAGCAAACCTTTATTAAACACAGGCACAATATTAAAGCGGTCATATAAAAAGTAACCATCCTTGCACAGTGAAATGGCAATAAATCAAAAGGATAATAAAAACTGCCTAAATTCCTCTGGAAATGTCCAAATTTGAATGAAACTATGAAACCAGAAGAAGGCAGACAACTACTCTTCGTAATAGAGTATTAAATCCAGCTCAAAGGTCCCGTTGACATTATGCAGAACCATTATTAAATAAAATGGAAACATAGAACCTTACAGAGTTCAAGAATCTAGTGGCTTTGCTTTTAATGCATTTTCAAGGATTTTTCTTTTCCACTCTTCATAATTTTTTGTCTCTTCTTCCTCAGTCTTCTCAACTCGCTCTTGTTTAGGGGATGTTGAAATCTTTCCATCTGGAAAAAAGAAAGAAAAAATTAATAATACTTTCATATCATCAAACATGACATGTTCTGCCTATTATTAAATATTACATATAGAAATATTAATCATTAGTCGTATTACTGAGAGAAAACTTTTTCCAGAGCTTAAAAACATGCTGATGAACCAGAAAAAGTTATGTAAATGTGCACACACTGTATATAAGGGCAGCTGATGGGTAGAAAAATTGTTTGCCATTATTTGTGTTAAGCAAAATGGCTTTCTTACCATCTTCTTCCGTTTCTAGTATTTCAGTGAGAGTCTTCTGCCTCTTTTGAGCAGTTTTGACTGGTTTCTCCATAGATGTAGGTCCATCTGAGGGTACAGGGACATATCAGACTGAGGGCCCTATTTTAACGGTCTAAAGTGCACGGCGCAGGTGCACTCATGGTGCGTCCGAATCCACTTTTGGTACTTTAACGACGGGGAAATGGGTGTTTTTTTTAGCGTACTGTGCAATAAACCAATCAGAATCTCCCATCCTCTTTAAAAAACAAATTTACACGGCGAAAATGTAATTTTTCATTTTTAAAAATGTTTGTGTGCTGCTGTGCGTCCTTGTGTGTAATAAGCAGCGTGTACGTGCATTGTGCACCCGCCTATATGCACATATTACTAACACGCTTTAAGTAACAAAGAAAAAATATTGTACCAGATTTTTTAGACCAGCATGCCTATGGGCACACAAATGGGTGCAAATGCATTTGCTATTTAAACAACTCAGCGCAGGAAGGGAAAATGAGAGTGTGTTTGGCTGAAACACTTGTGCTGTGTCTTGCGCCGGGTGTATGACAGGGCCCCGAAACTTCAATAACTACTTGAGAACAAACAAGCTGCTCTTTGATGTTGAACTGCACAAAAAAATAAACAGTCTAATTATGATATGTCTGTAGCCATCGCAACCAGTCAAATGGGTTTCTTTATGACAGATCTCTTTGAAGCAATATCTCTTTATTGAAAAAAAAAGATTAAACGTTGTGCAACTTCAATTACAACATCTTTGTTAAACATGAAAGTCAGACCAAGATCTCCTACAAAAAAATGCTTTTATGCCTTTATTATCTTTAATTAGGCTACGTATCATTTCCCAAAAAGCTTTTGTTTGAAGGAGTCACACTTACTGCAGATCTCCTGTCCGAATTTCTGAAACTGTGTGCACAGCCGGTCAAAGATCCCCTTCTTTGCTCCAGATGAAGAAGCCAATTTCCTGTCAGCTCTGATTTTCATGCACCTTCAAACAGGAAGGACAGAACCAATTTATTTTTCCATCTTCAGTAATGAATGTTAACCAGTTGCAGTTTAGATTTGGAGATTTCTGTGGATTGTTGGCATGCATAAAATCTTTTTGACCCATCTGGGAGCCTTTATTTATTTAATGCACTTCTCATAGCTTCATATTAAAGTACTTATGGCCTTACACTGGCACTGTGAAGAGCGTGATCAGGGTCTCAAGAGACAACGGAGCTCAAAATCTAAATTAATCTCTAACGTGATTGTCAAATACACAATCTTCCAACAATTTAAGTATTTTTGAACCATTTATTATTTGACACAATGACGATATGACATTACAGTGTCCTATACTCACTTGCATGCTGCATACAGAGCTGCTGTGGTAAAGAGAGGCTTAGACAGGTCAAGGTCTTGTTGCTGAGCAGCGGGCAAACTGGTCTCATACCTGCTCAAACAAATACATAATGTAGGTTTAGATCAAGTCATTCGATTAATCTCAACTGCACTGATGCAATGTGAAGACTCACCGCTGAAGGATCTGAGAGGCCACTTTAACTGCTTCCAAACAGCCATACTGCACTGCAAGATCTCGGAGACCCAGGTTTGACTGAAGGCCCAGCATGCACTCCATAGACTTCAGATTACTGGAGTACACCTTAGGACTCAGTCCGGATAGTTTGATGGCATACTCCTATCCAGCAGAAAGTTGAAAGAGTATTAATTGATACAATTTTTGCAAGCAAATAGACACACTACTACACATGCTTATGATTGGTTCAATTACTACATATTCTAAGTTCAATGGTTATTGTGTGAAAATTATTTTTAACAATTTTTCTACAATAACAGCGGTCTCCACTGCATGTCCACCACCACAAACTATTTTGCCCCAATCTCTCTTTTTGCACAAGTCAATCAGTGGACAATTATTCTCTATATTAAATACGAGATGCATGAAGAAAACTGAATATTTGTTTCCATTGCCAACCAGGCTGTAATTGAGCCTAAATAATCGCAAAAAGTGTTTACATATTATTTGTGTACATTTTAGATACATAAAGGGGTAGCTATAACATTAGCTTGGCAAAGCAAAGTAATAGGCTATTTATTTATAAAACACCAATTAATTCCAATGAAGAAAGCTATTTAATTAATAGACAAATAGACAAATACATTATTGAGATTAAACGATCTCGGGGAAAAAAAGAAAGCCTACTGACCGTAACAGTAAAAGATAAATCGCACATATACATATTTCCATTACATAATGTAGTAATTCAAGTGCGTATGTGTGTCACTCTGTAACGTTACATGTATAAGTAACATGTATTACAATCACATCACACAGTATGGGAATTGGATCTTGCCTTGTCTAGAGGAAACTTCATTGAAGTCGCTGCCAACTCGAGGCAGATAATGGCCTTGCTGGTGGCTGTCACAGAACCCAGTCCAACACACTTCACTTGAGATAATCGCATGTATTCCTCTGCTTGACTGAAAATAAGCGATCACAGTTAGTTGTCTTGTTGTTCACTTCAGATTGAACCAAACAAGCGACTGGTCTCTCTACACTGTCACACTACACTTACCTCAATACTTTAACAGCTGTTATCCCGATCTTCGAAGCAAGCTTACGAAATAAGTCTTTATCCATTTGTAAAGTCGTTTGGATCTTAGATCTCTCTAACCGAAACAGCGAAACTTTACTCACACACCAACTGATTTCGCGCGAAAACGAACACGTGTCACTCCAGAGATAAACGTCAGGCCCTTCCATTGGTGGATCAAGAACTGGGCGTGGACAATCTCGTTCGAGTAAAAACATTACGTATAAACCTTTATACAGTCTGTTATAAACATTAACTACTTTTAAGTATTCGTCAATTGTAACGTTACTACATATGGCTTAGCGAAGTGCAACGATATGAAATGCTTTTTTCTTCAATTGTTAAACAAATTTAATGATAATCCGAGTATTTTATAGTAAACGTGTTTTTAGTCGTCTCTACAGGGTTTGCTCTCTGTCTCGGGGCGTGCTGTGCGCGAGGAGCAGAGCTCGTCAATGGGAAGTTCGGCTCTTTTGGCTCAGCTCCCAAAGAAGAGCCGGCTCTTTCGACTCCTGAATGGCTCTTAATTTTGGATTTTTTGTAGGCCTTTGTTTCACCATAACTTTGCAAAAATTTATGGTTTGTGTGTTGAAAACCCTTTCATGGGTAGTGTTTTTATGAGAATCCTTATAATTGCCTAATTTTGTGCATTTATTTTGTTACAAAACCATTCTTTTGTTTAATATTTTAATCAAACATTTTATTGCACAAATTAACAACAAACCCGCAAATTAATCTACAGAACTAGAACCAAACTCAAGCAAACAGTATTAATGTCCTCAGTAAAGATTGGCATTCAAAAAAATCAGATGCCTTTGATGGACTGATCCTACAGTCGTGGCCAAAAGTTTTGAGAATTACATAAATATTAGTTTTCAAAAAGTTTGCTGCTAAACTGCTTTTAGATCTTTGTTTCAGTTGTTTCTGTGATGTACTGAAATATAATTACAAGCACTTAATACGTTTTAAAGGCTTTTATCAACAATTACATGACATTTATGCAAAGAGTCAGTATTTGCAGTGTTGGCTCTTCTTTTTCAGGACCTCTGCAATTCGACTGGGCATGCTCTCAATCAACTTCTGGGCCAAATCCTGACTGATAGCAACCCATTCTTTCATAATCACTTCTTGGAGTTTGTCAGAATTAGTGGGTTTTTGTTTGTCCACCCGCCTCTTGAGGATTGATCACAAGTTCTCAATGGGATTAAGATCTGGGGAGTTTCCAGGCCATGGACCCAAAATTTCAACATTCTGGTCCCCGAGCCACTTAGTTATCACTTTTGCCTTATGGCACGGTGCTCCATCGTGCTGGAAAATGCATTGTTCTTCACCAAACTGTTGTTGGATTGTTGGAAGAAGTTGCTGTTGGAGGGTGTTTTGGTACCATTCTTTATTCATGGCTGTGTTTTTGGGCAGAATTGTGAGTGAGCCCACTCCCTTGGATGAGAAGCAACCCCACAGATGAATGGTGTCAGGATGCTTTACTGTTGGCATGACACAGGACTGATGGTAGCGCTCACCTTTTCTTCTCCGGACAAGCCTTTTTCCAGATGCCCCATAACAATCGGAAAGGGGCTTCATCGGAGAATATGAATTTGCCCCAGTCCTCAGCAATCCATTCACTATACTTTCTGCAGAAGATCAATCTGTCCCTGATGTTTTTTTTTTGGAGAGAAGTGGCTTCTTTGCTGCCCTTCTTGACACCAGGCAATCTTCCAAAAGTCTTCACCTCACTGTGCGTGCAATGCGCTCACACCTGCCTGCTGCCATTCCTGAGCAAGCTCTGCACTGGTGGCACTCCGATCCCGCAGCTGAATCCTCTTTAGGAGACGATCCTGGCGCTTGCTGGACTTTCTTGGACGCCCTGAAGCCTTCTTTACAAGAATTGAACCTCTTTCCTTGAAGTTCTTGATGATCCTATAAATTGTTGATTTAGGTGCAATCTTAGTAGCCACAATATCCTTGCCTGTGAAGCCATTTTTATGCAATGCAATGATGACTGCACGCGTTCTTTGCAGGTCACCATGGTTAACAATGGAAGAAAAATGATTTCAAGCATCACCCTCCTTTTAACATGTCAAGTCTGCCATTCTAACCCAATCAGTCTGAAATAATGATCTCCAGCCTTGTGCTCGTCAACATTCTCACCTGAGTTAACAAGACAATTACTGAAATGATCTCAGCAGGTCCTTTAATGACAACAATGAAATGCAGTGGAAAGGTTTTTTTGGGATTAAGTTAATTTTCATGACAAAGAAGGACTATGCAATTCATCTGATAATTCTTCATAACATTCTGGAATTGCTATTATAAAAACTTAAGCAGCAACTTTTCCAATTTCCAATATTTATGTAATTCTCAAAACATTTGGCCACGACTGTATTTCTTCTTTCTGTGATTATCTGCCCTGTTTTTGAGAAGATTCTCTCTGAAGGAACCGATGTTGTTACAACCAGGGGGGTATTCCAGAAAGCAGGTTATGTGACATACCCGGGTATGTTTAAGAGTAAGTAAATGGATAACCTCAACTTTCGGTTCCAAAAACGGAGGTAACTTTCAGGTTATGTTAGTTGTCATAGCAACTCACTCTCTGAACATAACCTGCTCCAGCAGGTTATGTTCCAGGATTAGTTCACTTCAGCGAGCCTTCAGTGGGCGTGACAGATACCGCACAACATTATATAATATTAGAATAGCCTATTATATATATATATATGTGTGTGTGTGTGTGTGTGTGTGTTAATGAGGAAGCGCTAATATAAGTAATAAATAAGGTAATATATTATTCTAATATGATTATTTCTTTTATTGGCATATATAAGAGTTATCTGTAAATTATGTATTAAGAGGTATGTATAAATTATAAAACACTATGACAAGGTAATGTTTAACTTATATATATTTATATATTTTATTTATTATATGTTATATCTCACTGCATGGAGTGGCATTTTTCTATAATGTCTAAATTCTAAATCAAAATACATATCTGATATGACTTAATGTATAATTAGCATAAAACAAACAATATAATTCACATTCTCAAGTATTAAAGATTAAATGGAAAAAAATAAAAATGATTGCATAGCCATCAATTAGGTGGCGATATGCTCTAAGCATGTAAACAACTAATTAACAAAAGAAGAAGAAAGAAACAGCATGGCACGCTTTTTCTTAGCGTCCGTTTCTATAGTGACTCGTCGATTCATCGCTCTGTTGAGAATGTCTTGAGTCTTAATCAGGAACATACTCTGAGTTAAATTAACTAACTCCCGGACGAGTTTTTGGAACCACATACCTCGAGTAAGCAAGGTTTGGGGTTAATCAACCGAGAGTTCAGGTTTTAGTTCACGGTAAGTTAACCCTGCTTTCTGGAATACCCCCCAGAACTCATTAACTTGCAGTGGAGTGCCGCTTCACTTCATCCCCTTCTATGTTTTTACATAATAGTATGATCCCATATACTCACATCTGATTGGCCGCGATGCGATTGCTGACCAAGCAAAACAAAGCTATGCCTTGAGGTAAGCAGTCAAAGGAAAAAAACTGGGAGCCGGCTCTCACTTGATGCGAGCCGGCTCTTCTGATTCACTACAAGGCTTCGGCTTTCAGAGCCGCATCTTTTGCGCATGACCCATCACTACTCGTCATGAGGCGGAACAGCGGCAGTCACGTGATACGTCACACACGGGGGGTCATCCAGTGTTTCCTCGAACATACCTAATAATAATGGTAAGATATAAACCATCATCGTATGTGTATTCTGTGTGCTGGGTGATTTATATGCGCCGTTAAGGTGTTTAAACCAGTGATTGTGTCAGAGGGGCACGGAGATCTCCTGGCGGACTGCTACGCGAAGTGAAGATAGCCGTTAGCATTAGCAATTGGGATGCGGAGGCCTACATACACTTAATCATTCTTGTTTATTTCCTCTGTGTTGTTTTATTCTACTTACTTAGCGGTTTGTTATTTGGCATCTAGGTCTAGTAGACTTGCAGCCGTTATGTTTCCCTGTTATTACAAACCACTAATCTGGTGCAAAATGAGCTACTTTGAACTGCTAATTCTGCTAGCATTAGCCTTGTTATTTCTTTAAAGTTCTGTTTACGATGTATCAAAATTATTGTTCATTGTTATCATGTATCTGAGATACTTTTATATGCAGCGCTTTGCTTATATGCGTGTTACATGTAGTTGATAAATGGAAATGGTTTTATTAATACGGGGTTTGGTCACGTACTGAGTCGTTTGGGACTTTATATAGCTATATAATCATTGATAATCTCGTAAATACTGGCATTTATTAGGCACATTAACAGGTTTATATAATGGCACGGTTTCAGTTCCTGAATTTATAGTTACTGAAGTTTTATTGAAAAACATATTTGGTAATGTCAGTGTCACATGACTTTCTAGCTGTAGAGCTATACTTCATGTACTGTATTTCATTTTAAACAATTTTTGTAATACATTTACAGTTATGCACAGTGGTTTTATGACTTCATATTTCTAAAATATGCTAAAAGGACAAATTAATTCAAATGAGCTAGGCTGACATGTAAATAAAAATAGTGAGAAACATATTTAAAAGAAATTGTGAACAGCTACACTTGGGACTAAATTTTAGAGCAGCAATGTATATGTGCAAGGGGAAAGTTTTTTTTTCAGCAAGAATGGATTAAATTGATCAAAAGTGACAGTGAAGACATTTTTAATGTTAAAGATTTCTTCTGTCAAATAAATGCTGCCCTTTTGAACTTTCTATTCTTCAAAGTGCTTTGAAAACAAATGTATGATAGTTTCCACATTATTAACGTTTTCAATGTTGAGAATAAGATGTTTCTTGAGCACCAGATTAGTATATATGAATGTTTTATGAAAAATCATAGAAGACTGGAGGGTCATTCTGGCTAAAACTTTTAACTTTGGACTTTTTTTTCCTGAAGAAAGACAACCATAAATAGTAATGAAAGCCCAAATAACAAATGAATATTTACTGAGTAAATTTCCACTTTGTTCAAAATACAATTGTATTTGTATAGCACAGTAAAAACAACAGTAGTTGCCCATCATGTGAGCGGGCGTTCAGTCTTCAACTGGCTGGAAGGAGCTGCCACTGACAGGTCATGTGACCTGCCAGTGGCTGGCTGGCAGCGGCAATCAGCTGCCATTTGGGCACTTTATTTGTAATAAGCCTCTATCAAATGTCGACAAGATAAAAGACTAGACCCATGAGAATATATATATATATATATATATATATATATATATATATATATATATATATATATATATATATATATATTAGGGGTGTGCACGGATAGTCGAACATTCGAATATTCGTTCTGCTCTAATTATTCGATAAATAAAAATGATATACGAATTTCGCAAAAAAATAAAAGTTCACAATTAGGGCTGGGCGATATACAAAAAAAAATTATATCTCGATATTGTCAAATTTTTACGATATTCGATATATATCTCGATATGTTTGCATTTAAATAATAAAAAATAAAACATGATTTTCTTTTGCCCATAAAAAAAACAAAAAACATTTAGATTAAACAGCTAATTTAAGCAGTTAAAAAATCTAGACCAAGAGATCACTTACTGCTTTTTATTAATGAATACATGTAGGCCTATATGTAACTGAAGCAGTGCAAATTAAGTAACAGTTACAGAAAGTGCATTCTGTCAACTTTTTAGTGCATGCAATTCACAATTTAAACTATGCAACTGGGATAAGTATTTTATTTTAATTTTTTAACAAGTTTTTAAGCTAAGAACACAAGTCTGTCAACTGTCTGTGGTTTTAAGAGAAGCTCTGTGGCATGAAACTATGTTCCTACTGACACTAAAAACCCTCTTAGATGGGGAGCTAGTTGCTGAAGCACATAGCTATTTCTTATATATAAATATATATAAATGAATACCAAAGACTTTTGCATTCTCTCTGTCTATATTATGGAAACTGGTAAACATATCAGTGAAATTCGCCAATAGTAATTCCAAATGGCCATAGCCTATGTTTCTCTATTCAAACATCAGCGGTCGAGTAAGTGCATTTATTTTGCGATCACAAACGCAAACAATACAGTTGAGATCTCATGACAGAACACAGACCGGCTGAACGACGCTTTCATTAGATCGCTTAATTCCAGCTTGTTAGTGTTTTCAGATTAGCGTCGGCGGCTCTTCCGCAATGAGGAGTGAGCACGTGCGCATGGTTGCCAGATTGCTTAAAATAAGCAAACACCGGGAAGAAAATGTATCCTTGTAACAGTGGAGCACTGATTCGGAGATTTAAACTCTTGTTATCTGGCAACCGCTATCATTACAGCTCTCGTAGTAGAGGGGCGTAGAGCAGTCACCAGTTACAGGTTCCTTTTTTGGACATTCGGCGCGTTCTTTTGGGAAAGTATGCTTGAATTTGAAATATTTGATATTCCCGATATATTCAAATTGTACATCGTCGTCAAAATTATTCCGATAGTATCGCTAATATTCGATATATCGCCCAGCCCTATTCACAATAAAACCTAATTTGGTCACTCTCTGTGATTCTCCACGGCATATTTGAAGATGCATGCAAGCAAAAAATAATAAATGAATGAATAAGGGGCCGTTCACATATCACGCCTAAAAACGTGTGGAAAACGCTAGCAGGGTTCCCACGCGTCCTGGAAAACCTGGAAATCCTGGAATATTAATGACCAATTTTCCAGTCCTGGAAAACATATGGAAAATTAGAGAAAAACATAGATTGTCCTGGAAAAAATCTTGTTGTCCTGGAAAATTATTATTTTAAAATTTTTTTGATCATTAAAGAATTGGTCGACAACTGGTTGAAACAATTAACGTAACAGAAAGCGCTCTGTTCAGGGATGCTGAGTTTTGAGACGTGAGTTTTCGCTGTTTAAGCTCCCTGTGACGTATGACGCTGTCTCGTGTTGCCGGTTTTCAGGTGCTAGAAATTAAGTGCTCGAATGTTTGCAGCAAATGTTCACTGGTATGCAGGTAATATTTAATTACATGTTAATTTTATTGTAAAGTAATTATTTTGATACGCATGTGCAAGGGGTCTGTACGGCGAATTACAGCATGAGTGACGGCATTTGCCTGAGAAAAGGTTATCGATTTGTTAAGTCTATTTTATTTAGAATCGTTGGAACGTCTTGCATCCCATGACAAATCAGACCCAAATTTCCCAAACCTGTTTTATGAACGATATAGGAAGTGAAAATGAAATGCTGACGCGATGCACAGCGATAATTGCATGTTCATAGTGCAGCATAGACTTGTGAACATGAGGCGGAGTCTGGTAGTATATAATAGTACTTATATAAACTTATATATAAAGGCACGTTTGCTATTGTACTATTGTCTGTTTGCTGTTTCACCAACCTAGTAGTTCGAAACAGACGTTTCTCTTAGCAACAAACAGTACAGTGACGTTTCTTTGCCGACTGAATCTTTGAGAAACGATTCATGACCCATTCATGAAGACCGTCATTTTCTTCATTCCTAAATAAGCGTTTTGAATGAATCGTTTGATAGAGTGACTCCAATGATTCACTCATTAAGACTGTTATTTGCTGCCATCTGCTGGTGGCAATAGTTGAATTTTTAAAGCATCTTACCTTTCCTCTTTCTATTCTAAATTGTATTTATTTTAAAACATTAAATTTGTTGCGTTATTTATACAATTGTGATATACTTTTCGTGATATTTTATTAAAACACTAGATTATTACTAGTGTTTTTTTTATTAAATACCCAGCTGTGTGGCACTTGAGCTGATGTTGAAAGATACGACTCAAAAATATTTTCTTAACAATTTAAAAGTGATTGACGCCTGATTCTAGTTTGATTGTTTGACTGCGTCTGTTTGTTCCAGCCTACCACACAGCAGTCGCCCCAGGATGAGCAGGAGAAGCTGTTGGATGAAGCTGTGCAGGCAGTCAAGGTTCAGTCTTTTCAAATGAAGCGCTGTCTGGTGAGTTAAATAAATGCAGGTTTACAGTGTCCATAACATTTATCATTTCCATAGCAGTGTTATGCTTCTTGATTTTAATAATTAAAGTCAACCTAAATTTGATTGACATTGCCTTGTGAAAGCTGCACCCTTACTCTGTTGATGAACATTTATTTCCCTAATCCAGGACAAGAACAAGCTGATGGATGCACTGAAACATGCCTCAAATATGTTGGGGGAGTTGAGGACTTCTATGCTTTCTCCCAAGAGCTACTACGAACTCTGTATGTGTTTCCATTGCATTATGTGTTTAAATACAATAGAACACATTTGCGCTCTTAACATTAAGAATTTTCTAAAGAACAGTTTACTGCGCTTTTCTTTTAATAGCTTTTGTACATGTCATCTTATAGATTTAATTTATTTATTGTACCAAATTCTTGTTGTAGACATGGCCATCTCTGATGAGCTGCATTACCTGGAGGTCTATTTGACAGATGAGTTTGCCAAAGGCCGCAAGGTTTCGGACCTCTATGAGCTTGTTCAGTACGCTGGGAACATCATCCCTAGACTGTGAGTACCTTAAGGAAATCTCCCCAAATACTGTTACTGTAATTTTCAAGATTGTGCCATTTCACATTGGCCAACATTGTGACTATAATATAATGGCATTAGAGCAGTCTGCATCCATTTGTTGATCTTGTTAAGATCCAGAATTTCATGAGTATGCTGCACCTACTGTTCAATATGCGCTGCTCATATATTTCTCCTTCTTTCTCTCCCTCATTCTCTCTTTCACTTTCTCGCACTATTTTATTACTATTTAAGTCCTTTTGTACCACCAGTTGTTTATCAGTGCCTTCACTTGTTGTAGTGAGTCAGAACTTAATCTAACATCTTAACACTCTTCATTTTAATTAAATGACGTGGTCTTTTTTGAAAGCACAGAAAGACTTGGCCCTAAAGACTTTATATAAAACATCAATGTTATGTCATATGTCAGATAGATACCTCAACTGAATATAAAATCATTGCAATAAATTCTCAGTTAGTATGATGGCAATAATAAGTAACAACTCCTATTTTTACATGTGACCTTTATTTGAGATGTAAATGATGCATGATATAACAATAAATGCTGTAATATCATTGCTGCTTGGACATTTATTGGGAACTTAAACATTTTTGGGTTTTTTTTATCCAGTGTTTGTTTTCAGTTCAGATTTTTGTTCTTCATGAAAATTCACTTAATATTAGCTAAATATTCAATGGCACTCTTCTCTAAAACAGTTCATATACAGTAATATAACAGTTACATGTAATTACATTGTCTGCAAATGCATTAAACCCATAAAATATAATGTAGTAATGCTATGTAAAATATTTAATAATAGTGTTATAGTTATTGTATTTGTTTTTTATATATATATATATCTCAGTATGTATGTATGTATGTATGTATGTATGTATGTATAATCAAAGTACACAATATATAGACCTATATCACATACATTTTTAGAATCATATGCTTTTTTTTGTTTGTTTAGATGAATCGTTCAGAAGGGTTTGACCAAACTGTTAAAGGTTATTTACAAATCATCCAAACCCCTGATTCATTTCATATATTATGACTAAGTAGTAATAATTTGTAAAGAAATTACAAATCCATCTTTCAAATGTGATTGGATGATAACCTTTGACATCATTTAATTCAGGTGCGAAAAGAGTTAATATCTATAGCGCAGTTGCCCAGAGAGATTTGAGAGTGTAGGACACAGTTTGAGTGAGAGGAGAGACACGTCCAGTTTTGTCAGAGAGCTGGGCCGGCCCGCGGCATAGGCGGTATAGGCAAATGCTAAGGGCGCCACTCATCCATAGGGGTGCCAGAATGAGTGAACGAGTGATATTTTTTTTTTTTTTTTACATTTTTTTTTTTATAATAGGCTACTATTTAAAAACCATTAATTCGAAATACTACCATATAAAGCAAAAAAAAAAAAAAAAAAGTCCGGTTCTTCAATCTTCCCCCGCCCATCGAGTGCTTGAAGTGCGTCAGAAAACAGAGCGCGCGTGATCAGTTGTTGGTAATTTGTTCTGTAGCGTGCCCGACGCCGCATCCAATGTAGACAGCACTGCTTTTGTTCACACACAGCTCGTAGAAACGGGCCTGGCAGCTCGCGCCAGTTCTAGACACGGTGATAGTTTCCTGATTGTGACGGAAGGCCGAATTTACATGACACATTATAAATGAGCATAGTCTGCGATTAGATACAGTGCCAAAAAGAAGAGAAGAGGATAAAGACAGAGGTAAAGAGATGTAGTGAAAGAACAATTTATTGCATAGGAGTAAGATACTATAATTTCATGGCAGTTATTTTGACCTTAAACTTAATGTTAGCAGTTGTTCTGAGTTCTGAGTCCCCAGACTGTGATTTTGTACAATCATGTCAGTTTTAAGATGCATTTTTTATTATCCCTTTTTTATTAATGTTTTACTCTACAGTTGTGCAGTTTTGGGGGGATACAGTACAGGCCAAAAGTTTGGAAACATTACTATTTTTAATGTTTTTGAAAGAAGTGTCTTCTGCTCATCAAGCCTGAATTTATTTGATCAAAAATACAGAAAAAAAAAATGTAATATTGTGATATATTATTACAATTTAAAATAATTTTTCAATTTATTATACTTTAAATTATCATTTATTTCTGTGATGCAAAGCTGAATTTTCAGCATCATTACTCCATTCTTCAGTGTCACATGTGACATCCGGTCTATCACATGATCATTTAGAAATCATTCTAATATGATGATTTATTATGAGTGTTGGAAACAGTTCTGCTGTAATGTGTGTGTGTGTATATATATATATATATATATATATATATATATATATATATATATATATGCTAAATCATGAACACAATGACAGGGTGAAATGGGCTGTGATGCATGCGGTGCCAGGTAAAATCTTGCCTAGGGCAGCAAATTGGTCAGGGCCGGCCCTGTCCGAGAGCAAAGGAAATCCATGCATGAGCGGAGAGATTCAAGCACGCACATTGTATTAATGTGCTTTCGTGCTACAAAAATGCACTCTTGATATATTTCAGTACAAGAACGGCATAACCTTATTGCATATGCATTTGTTGGAGTTTCCCTTTCAAATAAAAAATTATAGGAGAAGAATCCTTATAGTGGGTAAAGAAAATAATCGCCTCCCTTTAAAATAATCTCATTTTGTTGCTTTGCAGTCAGAAATGGAAACAGACAATTTTTTTTTAATCTAGCTGTATTTATATAACAACAACATCATCAGCATGATGAGCAAACTCATCAGGTGTAGCTAATCACCTTCTCAATGGCACACAAAGCCATCTGACTTTCATCTGTGGTCTGCTGTGGTCATTTTGATTAGTTCAGCATGAAAAGAGCTTTCCTTGAGCAATCTTTGGTAGTGCAACTGAAGCAAACAATCAACTATGAGTGGCAAGGCACTATCAAAAGATCTCTGGGATAAAGTTGTGGACTGGCTTCAAGTCAAGAGATGGATGCAAAAAGATTCAAAGGCTTTATCAATGCCTAGCAGCACAGTGAAGCCTATTATTAAGAAGTGGAAGGTATTTAGTACAACACAGACCCTCCCTGGATCAGGACGTCGCTCCAAACTGGATGAAAGACCCACAGCAACTCTGAAGCAGTTGCAGGAATTTATGACAGAGATTTGTCATTGTGATATTGACAACAATATCACAAATTCTCCACAAATGTGGCTTGAATGGGAGGGTTGCGAGACAAAAGCCACTCCTCAAAGGCCACATGCAGCCACAACTGAACTTTGCCAAAACATACTTTGAAGATTCTGAGGCAGGTGAGACTAAAATTAATGAATTACTTGGCATCAACACCAAACAACGTGTCTGGCAGAAATCCAATCCAAATAACCGCTTTCTTCCAGTAAAGCATGGATGTGGTAATGTCCTGTTATGAGGGTGTTGTTTTCCAGCAGGGACTGGAGCACTTGTCAGGATATAAGGAATATGGATGGGGCAAAATACCACCAAATTCTTGAGGGAAATCTCTCTTCCAGAAAGTTGTCTGAATATTAACCTTCCAACATGACAATGACCCAAAGCACACATCAAAACTGAACGCACACAGTGATTAAAGGAGAAAAAGGTGAATGTTCTTGCATGGCATAGTCAGAAATCAGACTTAAACCCCACTGACAATCTGTGGAATGACTTTAAGACTGCAGTCCACAAATGCTCACCATCAAATTGAACTGAACTTGTGCAGTTCTGCAAAGTAGAGTGGGCAAATATTGCAAAGTCTAGATGTGCAAAGTTATTTGAGACATACTGTATCCCAAAAGACTAAAGGCTGTAATTAAAGCTAAAGGTGGTTTAACAAAATAATGACACATCTCAGTGATTCCGTTTTTTCTGACATGTTGGCATTATCTTTCACTTGGATTTTATTAGTTGCAATGAGTAAATACAGCTGGATAAAAACTGTGTCCGTCTTCATTTCAGGCTGCAAAGCAACAAAATGTGATTATTTTAAAGGGGGGTGATTCTTAACCACTTAAAATTAAATCATGCAGTTTGATTTACTAAGGTTTTTGGTAGTTGTGCCATTATTCAATGACACAAAAAAGGTTTTAACCCATTTTGGGCTTTACATGGCTGCTGTAGTTGTTAATTTGCACTGCTCTTGATAAGTTGCATTGGTGATTATGTAATTGAAGGCTGGTTGTTCTTTAATTTGATCACCTGCAGAAACTTCGGCTCCCATCTACACTTTCCCGGGATTGTGCCCTGCCCTTTTTAGAAAATCTTGCCCAGTAAGAACTGGAACAATTTCACTTTTGTGATTTTGTTGTATACTGGCTTTCAGAAAATCAGTCTTAAAAATAAGGACTGGGGAGATTTGTAAAATAGTATGGACTGAATTTGAGCAGTGTGGATTGGGAGAGAAAAAATTAGATGAGAGCGAGAGCACAGTTGAAAAGATGTTTGATTTTTGTAGAGCTCCTTTGTTGCCTGCTTATCTTTAATGAGGAAATGTGTGCTGTAACAGATTGATGGATTGCATCTGTTTGAAGAAAAAGTAAGCCATAAACAAGCAGAGCTTAAGTGAGGCAAGAAAGTGCAGCCACTGACAGTGTTTCTACCACATAAAAGCTGTGGTTTTCTACAGAAATAAAGTGATTTCTGCGTTACTCCTTTGAGTGTGCCTTGTAATTATTGCCATAAGTTGTAAAATCAGGAGTTGGCTTTTATTGGGTAAGCCTGGCAGAGGCAGTGTCTTCTGGGGCGCCTCCTTCAAATGCAGTGAATTGAGCACTCTAGTTCTGTGACTCAGCTGTGCCCGCTATCATTTCTGTCAGCGCCTCTCATTGAAGGATTTGTGACCTTGTGGGTAACTTTTTTTTTTTTTTTTTTTCTGAGCAGCTCATTGTAGTGTTTCTTTGCCTCCTCTCATTACAGTTGCTATCTTTCTATATGGGATTCACCAGTCTCTCTCTTAAATTAAAGTCTCTTAACCTCCTAGAAACCAATACAGTTGATCTGCTTAAAAAGTCAAGCCACAAATGTTTATACAACAATAACATAGGTAATATGAAAGGTCTGAAAATGTTTTGGGGAGTCCAAAGCCCCTTTCACACTGCAAGTTGGTCCCGTAAAATTGCCGGAACATTGCAGGATTGCCTTCTGTGTGAACGCAAACACGTTCCAGGATAGATTCCGGGATCAATCCCGTGTTGGGAACCTAATAACATTGCCAGGTCCAGTCCCGGAATGAGCTCTGTGTGAACAAAAGCCAGAACTAATGCCATAAAGGGTGTGTCGTAGTGATGACACATGTTATTGTGCGACCCTTTACCGGGTGTTTTGAAGGCAGATCATCGTTCACGACAAAAAAATGTGAAAACTGTAAAGAAGCAGAGATCAGTTAGTTCCTCACTATTTGCGCTGAAGCTGAAATCGTTCGACAGTTTAAGTGAAAGTTAACGTACCGAATGTTTTTGACCCGTACATTACACGTCACATCACGTGTAATGTACATTTGCGTGCAATTTTGGGGATATTAAAAACTCTGATAATCTGTCCTGGGTCTTATGTGGAGATATTTGTCCTGGGTCAGCACTGCAGAGGCATTAATTCTAGTGAATTGTAAGTGATCTGGAAAGTCACCATTATGCTAGAAAATCGGTTTAGCCTAAATAGCTAACCCTCTGAAATGGAGCATTGGAAAGCTTGATTACTTTTATTTAATAGGTCTGTTTATGAGACGTTGTTACATGTTAATTAAATGTAAGTCACTATGAAGTAATTTATGGGAAAACAATAATGTATGCAAAAAATAATAACATTTCAACTACGATTTGATTTCCTGTATAGAACGTTTCTTATATATATATATATATATATATTAGTGCTGTCAACGTTAACGCGTTAACGCATGCGATAAATTTTTGTCTGGTTTAACGTGTCAAAATATTTAACGCAATTAACGCAGCATCCATATTTTCTGCCATCCCACACAATGCATAGACAGGGCGCCAGAATCCAGTTCTCTTAAGCGCTTGAACTAATAATAAACATCCCAAAGTGCCAGTTTTGTCGATTATCCTCATAAGAGCAATCTTAAATGATTTATATAAAGTCTAAAATGAACAAAAAGAGTTGTGAGAGAATGAGGCGAGATCCATAGACGGTATATAAACGGTGAGATCCGCGTGTCTGTCTGCTCTTAAAGGGACAGCAGCCAATAAAGCTTCCTGTCAGTAAAGTTAAAAGAACAAAGGGAACAGAGAAAATGACTCTCTGCTCTTGACTAAATAACTTTTGTAGCTTTAATAAGGATTAACTATTTAATTTATAGTTTATGCAGTGCAGACTGCATATAACTTTGATAACTTTATTAAATTTCTGTATATTTCCTAACTGTTAAGACAGGAAGGGCAGTAGTAAACATGACATTTATTATGGGTTTATGTTAGCATTGTTTTTAAGTTTACTTAAATTAAAAACTGTTATATTTTTGAAGCCTAATAATAAATGTAAAAAAAAACAAAAAAAATCAGTAGCTGTATTAATATCAGTAATACTGGCCTTCATTCATAAAAAGATGTCATTTAAACAAGTATTTAAATTTAACTGTGGAATTATTACATTAAAAAATATATTAAAAACATACAAAAACATTTCTTTTTTTATTGCTATTAATTGCGATTAATCACAGTAAAAATGTGTGATTAATCTAGTTAAAGTTTTTAATCGATTGACAGCACTAATATATATATATATATATATATATACATACACACACACACACACACACACACACACACATATATATATATATATATATATATATATATATATATATATATATATATACTCCCAGCCCTGATCACCACTCGTTCTTCTGAATGTAATGTGGTATTAAAATGTCTTGTATTTCATTCCCCTAAACATGTTTGTTTCAGAATTATTAATTATTTAATTAATTATTAAAGTAACTACATCCAAATGTTAATTAATCTTAACCAAAGTGTAGCTAAATAAATTGCTCAAATCCTCTGAAATCAGTCAAGGCTCGTGGAATAGAAAGTGTTGCTTTTGTGCCTCTTTCTGTGGAATTTGCATTAAGCCTGGCACATGTCTTTTATTTCTCTTCAGTGTTTTATATTGCTTATATTGCAAAAGATAAATCTTCTATGGTTCATGCTTTGAGTACATCCATCATTTTATTATGAGGCTTAATTAAACTTACTTTGAAGTTCTCTAATCTGACTTCAAGTACTTTAGTTATCTGGTACCTTTGTTTTTCCACTTGTTTGCAGTCATTGAGTCATATTGCTTGTTAAATTCTCTCTCTCTTTGGTTTCTAAGGTACCTATTGATAACTGTCGGAGTGGTGTACATTCGCTCTTTCCCCCAATCCCGCAAAGACATACTAAAGGACCTGGTGGAAATGTGCCGTGGTGTGCAGCATCCACTCCGGGGCTTGTTCCTCAGGAACTACCTGCTGCAGTGTACACGCAACATCCTGCCTGATGATGGAGAGCAGGCTGAGTATGACACTCTGTATCTAATGGCTGTGATTGCACCTCAAGTAGTTCAAGAGTGTTGTGACTCACACTAAGCAATTTAAATGATGCCATAGCACAATCCTATGTGCTAAAATAGAATTTAATCCATTGCTAGAAAAGGCCTGTTTTTCCCACGTTCAGTGCTTAGGCAGCACTTAGACAGCTTTTGACAAAATGATTCACTATAAATGTCATATCTACCAAAGATTGAATAACTACCAATGTGCTCTTCTATTTGGTTTAGGGAAGAGATGACCGGGGACATTAATGACTCCATTGACTTTGTACTGCTGAATTTTGCCGAGATGAATAAATTGTGGGTGCGAATGCAGCATCAGGGACACAGTAGGGACCGAGAAAAGAGAGAGAAGGAGAGGCAAGAGCTGCGTATCCTTGTAGGGACCAATCTGGTCCGATTGAGCCAACTGGAAGGCGTCAATGTGGAAAAGTACAAACAGGTGCGTTTCAGTGCTCCAGTGTAGAGAAATCATCTTTCTCCAAAGCCCATAAATCTCTGTTAAAGATTACGAAAGGGTGCATTGAAATTAGATTTGACCTTAATTACCTGTTTATTTGTGGGAACCTCAAGTTAGCACTTAGCATAAATCACTGGGTAAAAGAGCCATTGATGGAACGACAACTGCGCAAGAGGTTACGACATCTTTTGATAGTCCTTTGAAAGCTGTTTGTTAAAACACTCCACGTTCACGATCATGAATTAACAATGTGATGGGCTTAATATGTTTTCATTTGACTTTTAATTTCAAGCACCCATACATATGTATAACAGTGGGCCTGCAGGACAGCTTTTCTGATGTACTTTAAGCTTTTTAACCAGAGCTAAACGATCATTTTAGCTTGATATGAACCGATCAAAATCCTGTGATTCATACCTCCAGCAACAGCTTACAGACTTGTGTACCTTGGTCATATCACTTTTAAATGCCCACTTATTTTTAGAAGCACAATTGAGAGGATTGGGAAAATGTTGCTGAATTAAAAAATAATAACTGAACATTTTATCAAGTTATCCATATTATATTTGAATAGTTTGTAAAACAGACAGTCACTCTCATTTTGAGCCATTTGTGAAAAAAACATTCAAAAGTTCTTCAGATATATTGGTTTCAAAGCAGCATATACTGTAGGCAGAAATTTGTAGAATTGTTCTGTGATTTGGAGTCATCTTGTTTGCAAAAGGATTTGGCAGCGAGGCATGCTGTAAATAAATGTGGACTCCCCACAGATCGTGTTGTCTGGGATCTTAGAGCAGGTGGTGAACTGTAGAGACTCTCTAGCACAGGAATACCTCATGGAGTGCATCATACAGGTACAGAAATACCCCAACGTCACTCCACATCCTGTTGTACCTGACTGTAGGTGTCTGTCTTTTAACATGCTTCCCATTTTCCCCAATTATTTTTAGTAGTCGCTGTGGGCATGTTATAGTTAACTCCCTCACATTTTTGTCTGCACTTTCCTTTTCTGCAGGTCTTTCCGGATGAGTTCCACCTGCAGACGCTGAACCCGTTCCTGCGCTCCTGTGCTGATTTGTGCCAAAACGTGAACGTCAAGAACATCATCATTGCCCTTATTGACAGGTGGCTTGTTGTTCCCGTGATTCACTGTTCTGCTCGGAGAAAGAGCTGTTATTTACATACTGTGTCTTTCTTTCAAATAAATGCCTCTTGGTTATATAATGCGAAGATATGTTGTTTACAATCTTTATTTTACAGTGCTTGTTACACGTTTCATGTATTTACTATAGTAATACATTATACATAATTGCATGTAACTAACACTAAAACAAACCCTATCCTAACCCTAACTATATTGAAATTTGCAAGTACATGTAGTAAATTAATATTACTCACTACTTAAATGTATAATTACAGTGTAACAAGGACACTGTAAAATAAAGTGAACCTGAAAGAATTCATACATTTTAGCGCAACTTAACTTTTCAGAGTTGTATATTGAGTCTTATTCGATTGTGGTCTCATCCCACAGATTGGCCTTGTTTGCTCACAGAGAAGATGGACCTGGGATCCCTGCTGAAATCAAGCTATTTGATATTTTCTCTCAGCAAGTCGCAACCGTCATACAGGTATAATATCACGTGGACTCTTTATTTAATCTTTGTCAAATCACTAACTCAAATGTTTAATGTTGCCATCTTTATTTTTTCTTTCTTGTCAGTCTCGTCAGGATATGCCATCTGAAGATGTTGTTTCGCTCCAAGTGTCTCTCATCAATCTGGCCATAAAGTGCTATCCTGAGCGTGTGGACTATGTGGATAAAGTGTTGGGAAGTACTGTGGAGATTTTCAACAAGCTCAACCTGGAGCAGTGAGTATTAGTTAGTGTTTTTCTCGCACCATTCGGCAGATCAGAACATGGTCAAAGCAACACCCACACTCTTCAGCACTCTTAAGTGTGTTGCTAGAAGATCCTCAGGCTTTTACTTGCTGAAGGATTTGAGTGCTTGATTTCTGTATTCATCCTCATTTTGGTATAAAGGAACGGTTACATCAGATCATGCTTATAATAACTACGTAACCTCTAAAACTAGTATGTTCCTAATCTATGATCCTAATCTATATTTGAGTTTTTGCACCCCGCTAATAGTCACTGTGTAGGTGCTTATAAATTAATAAATACATTCAAAGAAAACTAAACCATCTGAAGGTATTGTAATGTAATTACTGGTTAAAAGTTTTCAATTTTGTTTTTGTTTCAAGTTTTGCAATTTTGTTCTAAATTAGGGGTGGGTGATATCTCGATATTTTAAATATATTGAGATATTTTAAACACAATATGGATTTTGACATATCGTATATATCGATATATTGTTTATATTTATAATAAAGATGTGAACACATGAGGAACATCTCCAGAACTGCACCGAGAGTCACTTCATGAGCATCTGACCGTTTGATTTGAGAAAACTAGCGTCATATCATATCCTAGACTGTAGTATCACATACACAGAACTGTAAAGGTAAACCCCTCAAAATAAAAGTATTTGAATGTACATAGCCCACTACTACTACTACTATTAAAATTAAATGAAATTTTTTTTTAAGAATAATCACACATTTCTTCCATGTTTTATTTTTAATAGTAAATCCCCTTTGTTTACCAAAAAATAAAGTTTGCTTAATTTGAAATAATTAAAAGATAAATTAAATGAATTTTGTATGCCTTCATTTGATAACCAGAAAAATGTAAATAGACCGAATTTCTGAAGGGAAAAAAGCATTTCACATATTTTTCAGGCTATTTTAAGATTTTTTTTTAAACTAAGTTGTTTTTATGCATTTAAATAGTTACACATGCTAAAACAGAATTAGGTAACAATAAAACATATGGTGAAGAAAAAAAAAACGTATCATAGGGCCCTAAACATGTAATATTTGGCATATTTGTTTTTGCAGTAGTTTTTGGGGGGTTATTTTTCCTATAAAGATATCGAGATACATATCGTATATCGAGATATATTTTTTGCTCCATATCGCCCAGCCCTATAGATATTCACCCCCTTTTGTCTTGAGCATCCAGTTGAACCTTGTTGGTCTTTGTTAGTGATCTTTCTGAGATGACATTCTGCTTTGACACTGGCAGTGTAGACACACTCAAGCTTTTGCGGTGTGCCCACGTTTCAGTATCAACAGGGTGCAAGTCAGTGGGAGACTGACAAAACAGCATACCCAAGGCAAACAGAAAGTTTGAATGGCGTCTGTGCATTGTGCTTCAGGCAGAAATCTTGCAGTATAATTTAAGGGTTCCTCAAACAAGATTTGTTAAGAAATATTAATAGAATACATTACATATTACAGTAAGCACTTATAATTTTTTTAATCAAAGAAGAGCATGCAGATTAGGGCAGGGTAAAAAATGTTGTAGGGCTGTGCATTTAATCGCGTGAGATTGTCATGCGCATTTCGTCAGTAAAGCCAGTCCTGTGATTAGTAGTAAATCATCATCACCTGCTTTCAGATTGAGCTGCATTCACTACACAGAGCCACAGTTCACTGACAGTTAGGCAATATCATGTTCATAATCGCAGATGAATCGCATTCGATTTTGAACGCAATATCGCCTAGCTTGTCAGTGAACTATATACTCTATGAACTATGCTCTGTGTAGTGAATGCAGCTCAATATGAAAGCAGGTGATGGAGATTTACGTTAATTTCAAACAATAAATGCCGTTATGGCACGGTTTTCTGGAGTGATCTGTTTCGTGGCGCACCTCAGTTCAATAAAGGCGGCAGCGCAATGCCACGTCAACTCTGATCATCTCCTCCACATTTATACCAGTTTCAGCACAAAATAAACATGACTAAACTTCCAAAGGTAGGTTAAAAGAAAGAGTACAACTTTACAATCTGTATCCTGTCTCATGTAATCTCGCAATTACTGTTTCATCTGTGCAAAGACAACACATCAATATAACATCTTGTGAATACATTACACAACGTCACATTTACTTAAAAAAAAAAAACATATTCAGTGACCATAAACTCATTAGTCCGCTAGAGAAGAGGAGAGGAGCATTTCGCTAAATATATGCACCATATTATATATTCATTATAACGTTTACTGTTCTTCAAAGTTTAATTTATATTTTTTTGTGATAGCCACCATTTAAATGTTTATAAAAGAAAGTAAATATTAAAAAACTTTTATTATAAAAACTTCATTAAGTGTAATTTAAGCAGTTGTATAGCCTAAAAAAATCAATTGATTTGAACCTTTATGGCCGACCAACTGACTCTCATGTATATTTTTCTGCATTAGTTAAGAGATTTTTTTTGTTTGTTTTCCTTGAGAAATTTTAGCATGTGTACCAGATGTATATTCAAAATAATCAATATCGAATCGAGTCAACTTGGGAACCGAATCGCAAGCTTGTGAATCAGATTTGAATCGAATTGTGAACTGTGAAAACCCAGCCCTAATGCATATACTACATTTAAATGTCCCTATAAAATTGGTTCCTGTGCTGTCTTGCATTTTCATCTTTTCCTCATATGTTAAATAAATGTGATTTTAGCTGACATCTAAAATCTTACCAGACACCTAGCAATTTTGAGGGTGGAAGGGAAGCCACATAGACATGATGATTCACTGTTTACAATCACATTGAGTGACTGATCATAGCACGGGCCAGTCATGCTAAGGGCTGATATTTGTGACTAGATGCCACTTCAGCACTCAATGTGGTAATGATTTTTGGTGTCATACCTCAAGTCTTACTATTGAAGATGATTGGAAGATCTGTAAATGCTGGATTTGTTTTTATGGATGTATTGTTTCACTGCCTTCAACATTTTGGTATAAATTTGGCACATAGCTATACAAATGAGCTGCCTTCTAAAAAACACTGGGCCGCAGAAGTAATGTCACTCATTACAACATCAGTATAGCTGCTGTTTGTGACCGTTTGATTTCTTTCATGTCTTTTTGTGCAGCATTTCCACCAGCAGTGCAGTGTCAAAGGAGTTGACCAGGCTGCTAAAGATTCCCGTGGACACTTACAATAACATCCTCACCGTGCTCCAGCTCAAGCATTTTCCACCACTGTTCGAGTACTTCGATTATGAGTCACGCAAAAGTATGAGCTGCTACGTACTGAGCAACATTCTGGACTACAACACCACCATAGTGGCCCAAGATCAGGTTTATATCATATACAGTACTGAATGGTCAGGCTGATGATGTTTTTGCATGTCTCCAATGAAATCCCAGTACAGTGGAAAGTTTGAGAGGAATTAAATCTCACTTTACAGTAAATTAAACTGAATGTAATTGCCATACAAAGGTTTGGGGACTGCAAGATTATTTTAGCGGGGGGTGGGGGTGTGTTGTAGTGGTCCTGTAGCTAATTTTACATAAAGAATACAAGATTTTTAAAAGATTTTTATTTATGAAAAATTATATTTATAATCTTTTTTTCCCTTCTTGGGCCTGAAATGGAGGAATTTTGGTCAGTATTGATAATTTAAACAATATTTTGCTAAATGGGCTTTGTGCTGAAACCATAGCTGGTTTAGGCCTGTCATGGATAATATTTAGGGCAGATTGGGATGCAGGGAAAGTGTTCATCTGAATGGACCGATGAATCCCTGGCTCACTTGATTCGTTCAAAAACTGTTTCATTCAAAGAACGCAACACTGTGTTACTTTGCACTGTTGTATAAAATGAATAGCACATTTGTGCTCGCGCATTCAGGCCTACTGATATTCAGAAAAGTGCATTGCTTGTGCAATGAATATCAAAACATAAACCATACATGGGCATTTTTTTTTCTTTAATTGCTTGAATTATAAGGTTATTTTACCTGTATACTAACAGGTGAAGCAGTGAATGCTTTTGGACTCTCCAAACGTGTTTTTGTTTGGTTTTTGCAAGGTCGATGACTCGATAATGTCAGCTTTCCTATCTCTCAATCCCTCACAGTTACACATACAGCACAATTACATTATGTCCGAGGACTGTTTTTAAATTCTAATGAAGGAAAAGTCATACCTTTTCTGTTGTCTTCTTTTTTTTTTTAAAAAACTCAAAAGTTGCACTTGAACCATTTACAGAACCGAATTCTAACTGGCCAATCAGTGTTATTCGTGAATTATCTTAAGTCGATAATTTTAACATTATATTTGCATGATACATTTTACATAATACACATTATTAATCCTTAAGTGACGGTAAGGGGTTTGGTGGTTATACTGAAGGGATGCTTTTTGTCTTTTTTTTTTAACCAGGTGGATGCCATCCCCCCCTCAATTCGAGCCATATATGTGTGTGTGTGTGTGTGTGTTATTAATGTTGAAAACAAGTGTGCTGCTTAAATTTTTTGTGGAAACTGATGCATGTTTTTCACGATTCATTGATGAATTTACATTTCAAAAGAACAGCACTTATTAGAATTAGAAGTATTTGTAATATTATTAATGTCTTTACTGTCACTTTTGATAAATTAAATGCAACCTTGCTATGTAAGGGCCCGTTCACATATCCCGTCTTTTGCGTGCTCAAGTTCATTATTTCAAATGTAGAAGCGTGGCAAGCGTGCAAATGGATCGCACCAAGATAAAGACATCTCAACAAAAAGTTATTATTTATTAGAAAAAAATCTTGCTGACCTCAAACCTTTGATGTGGATATCAACATGCAGTATCATTCAAAGTCTGCTCTCTTCAGGTCCTTCCACAACATTTATACTGAGTTAATGCAGTGTTCAGTTTTTACCAATATTAATCTCTTTTGTCTATAACGCATTCTTCCAATAGCCTCTGGATCATCCACATGGTCCTTTGTTAAACTTTAGGAAGGCGGCAGCAATCTTCTTGGTTTGGAGTAGAGCACCCCATTCTTGTTCAGAGTAACATTACTATAGCTAGAGTGGCCTTTGAATCCTTAGGCTGCGTTTACACTAGTGCGTTTTTTTGTTTTAAAAGAGTTTTTGTTTTAAAAGAGTTTTAGTTTGAAAACTCCAGGGTTTTGTTTCCGTGTAAAGCGATCAAAACTGAGACTTTTGAAAACTTGACGAACATGCACACTGTTTTACCTGCATGAATGGTCATGTGAACTGCATTTTCGGTTGTGTAGTGTGGATGGAAATAGATTCTGAAATGCAGTGAAAATGCATGAGGATCTTTATGCATGATGATTGAAATCGCGCAAACCCCCTTAAGCTATTACCTAAATAAACTGAGAAAGGAAACACCATGGACCCAAAGGTCCTAAGAGTTCTGCTTCAAAGTGCTCAAATAATTCAAAGCGCAAAACGCAAGTATAATCAGCGCTGAAACGTGTTACTTGACCCAGTGACTTTTTATGAATATCGGTGAGCATTTGAGATTGCTAGTGCTGTCATAAGATTCCCAACGGTTGTGATGTAATTCTGTAATAGGCTGTAGTGTGACTCGCTACATGTCTGTTGTTACAGTACTGTTTAGTTTTGATTCACTGTAAGTGCTGTGCTTGGTTTGAGCCTTTATTTAATTTGCATTTGGGAACGCAACATTCGTCATTAGAAACCTTTATAAATCTGTTGAGTAGTTTCAGCGTCACATAAACCTTCAGAAATCATTCTAATATGCTGATTTGCTTCTCAAGAAACATTTCTGATTACAATCAATGTTATCAAAAAACAGTTTTACTGCTTAATATTTTTGTGGAAACTGATGCCACTGAAGCATTTGCATAAGATTTAAAAAAGAGAGCGAAATTAATAATTTTATTCATCATGCATAAAAGCGACAAAAAGTGAGTGAAGACACTTTTAATATTTAAATGATTTCTATTTAATAAATGCATTAAATGTAATATTTAAATGATTTTAATTTATAAATAGATGCATTAACAAATGTAAATAATATATTTGATAAATGCAAATAAATGCTGTTCATTTAAGCTTTATATTTATCCAAAAATCCTGTAAAAAAAATAGTGCATCACCGTTTTCACACAAAATATGAAGCAATTTTTTTTCAACATTGATAATATTCAGAAATGTTTCTTGACTCAAATAAATTGTAATGATTTCTAAAAGATCGTGTGACACTGAAACTGGATTACTGCTTTGCATCACAGGAATTACATTACATTATATATATATATATATATATATATATATATAATTTTTTTTTTTTTTTTTTTTACTTTTTAATCAAATAAATTCAGCCTTGATTAGCAAAAGATAGTTATTTCAAAATTAATAATTGTAATCTTTCCAAACTTTTGTCAGGTATTTTAATATTAATAACAAATCTATATACTTTACTATATTATATTATAGTACTTTATAAATGCTGCTTTTTATTTTTTTAAGGACCGTGTGTATTTCCACAATATTAAATATATCTTTTAATGTGCTAAAATATATTTTTCATAATGAGTGGTTGGGGTGTGGCTTGTGGGCCTGGTCAGATTTACTTTTTTTTAACTTTTATTTACTTTCTAGCTGATCACATGCCTAGTTTTTAAATTTCATTAATTGAAAGGTTTTAGTTCAATTACATCTCTAAATGAACGGATGATATTTTACATACTATACTACTTCAACAAAAATATTTCCTCTTAGTCTATGTAAGTGGAAGGAAGCTTTTCTTAGATGAAGTTGAAATGTTTGTCAAGCTTAAACACAAATACAGAAGATTCTTAATGTTTTTATATATGTTTATATTTAGTCATTTATCAGACGCTTTTTTAAAAAGCGCCTTACAAATGAGGACAACAGAAGCAGTCAATTGTAGTATTAAGACAACTACAAACAGATCCAAATCTAAAAGCTAAAAATGTATAAATATTACTTATACACATTTTAAAAATAAAGAAATTACATAAAAATGACAAATGCATACAACAGAAAATCTAAACTTAACATTTAGATGAAAAACAAAAAAAATAAAGATAAAAAAATTCAAAATATTAAAGAACAAAAGGTGAAAGAGTATAATAATGATTCTAACATAACACTAAGCCAAGAAACAAAACTGCATGTGTATGTACAACCACACAAACATCCATATATATACACGCATAACATCATTTCCATTTAGTTTGTTGAAGTATTAAAATAACTCAAATTAAATAAAACTAAAACATAATAAATAACCTATGCATACATAATTTAACTAAAATGAAAATAAATAAATACAAATGAAACTGGAGTAGTTTACAGTAATCCTAAAAAAACACTGCTAAAAAACAACTTGCATATAGTAAGAAATGGTTATAAAAACCGAAACAAGTAGTAGGACAGATGAGAAATAAAGCGATACTACTTATTTTAATGCCATTGTACAGTCATGGCCAAATGTTTTGAGAATTACATAAATATTAGTTTTCAAAAGGTTTGCTGCTAAACTGCTTTTAGATCTTTGTTTCAGTTGTTTCTGTTATGTACTGAAATATAATTACAAGCACTTCATACGTTTCAAAGGCTTTTATCGACAATTACATGACATTTATGCAAAGAGTCAGTATTTGCAGTGTTGGCTCTTCTTTTTCAGGACCTCTGCAATTCGACTGGGCATGCTCTCAATCAACTTCTGGGCCAAATCCTGACTGATAGCAACCCATTCTTTCATAATCACTTCTTGGAGTTTGTCAGAATTAGTGGGTTTTTGTTTGTCCACCCGCCTCTTGAGGATTGACCACAAGTTCTCAATGGGATTAAGATCTGGGGAGTTTCCAGGCCATTGACCCAAAATTTCAACATTCTGGTCCCCGAGCCACTTAGTTATCACTTTTGCCCTATGGCACGGTGCTCCATCGTGCTGGAAAATGCATTGTTCTTCACCAAACTGTTGTTGGATTGTTGGAAGAAGTTGCTGTTGGAGGGTGTTTTGGTTCCATTCTTTATTCATGGCTGTGTTTTTGGGCAGAATTGTGAGTGAGCCCAGTCCCTTGGATGAGAAGCAACCCCACAGATGAATGGTGTCAGGATGCTTTACTGTTGGCATGACACAGGACTGATGGTAGCGCTCACCTTTTCTTCTCCGGACAAGCCTTTTTCCAGATGCCCCAAACAATCGGAAAGGGGCTTCATCGGAGAATATGACTTTGCCCCAGTCCTCAGCAATCCATTCACTATACTTTCTGCAGAAGATCAAACCTGCCTGCTGCCGTTCCTGAGCAAGCTCTGCACTGGTGGCACTCTGATCCCACAGCTGAATCCTCTTTAGGAGACGATCCTGGCACTTGCTGGATTTTCTTGGACGCCCTGAAGCCTTCTTTACAAGAATTGAACCTCTTTCCTTGAAGTTCTTGATGATCCTATAAATTGTTGATTTAGGTGCAATCTTAGTAGCCACAATATCCTTGCCTGTGAAGCCATTTTTATGCAACGCAATGATGGCTGCACGCGTTCTTTGCAGGTCACCATGGTTAACGATGGAAGAACAATGATTTCAAGCATCACCCTCCTTTTAACATGTCAAGTCTGCCATTCTAACCCAATCAGTCTGAAATAATGATCTCCAGCCTTGTGCTCGTCAACATTCTCACCTGAGTTAACAAGACGATTACTGAAATGATCTCAGCAGGTCCTTTAATGACAACAATGAAATGCAGTGGAAAGGTTTTTTTTTTTTGGGATTAAGTTAATTTTCATGACAAAGAAGGACTATGCAATTCATCTGATCACTCTTCATAACATTCTGGAGTATATGCAAATTGCTATTATAAAAACTTAAGCAGCAACTTTTCCAATTTCCAATATTTATGTAATTCTCAAAACTTTTGGCCACGACTGTATTTTTATTTTGAATATATGAATATGAAACCAATATTTGAGTAATTTGCTTCTCCAATAGCAGGTGATTGACAGGTTCAGGTGGCCTATTGTCAGTTTCCTCCTTTGTTATTACACTGTGTGCCATGGGTTTAGAGCACTGCAGAGGTTTTTGATTGCTTTTGGATTTAAATGCCATTTGACACAAGCCCAGGGGTATACTCTTCCTGTTTTTCAAAGGTGCATTGTTAATTCTCAGCTATGATTTAGTCCGCTCTGACCATCGCACTGAGGGAGGGGTGTATTGATATTCCTTGTGTTTTGGAGAATGTTGGAGCTCCTCTGGCCTTTTCTGAGGAGTGTACCAAAAAAGCACCATCTTGTCTCTCACCCACTCATTTTGTGAGCAGTTGAAAAGAGAGCACTGAATACATAACCCTCAGCAAGGAACCATTTAAATCTGTTTGCTGTAGAGCACAAAACTGCAAGAATAATGACTGGAAGAAGCCAAGTTACACCTGAATTATCCCGGTCTGTTAAAAAAGTAGAAGTTATATGATTTCAGTTTGAATAGTGTTTACATTACATTTTAAAAAGACACATTGCTTTAGTCCAACTGAAATCTAAATTTTAAAGTGCACCAAGTGTTTTCACTTCACACCGTCAGCAGCTTTCTTATAGTTGTTACACCACATTACGATTGATAGGAGAAACTATTTTAAAATAAGGAAAACATGGCTGCCTTATAATACATCTAATCATATTTACATACGGTCATCTGAATTCAGATGTCTTTACAGATTCACTTTTGGGTTTTTTTTAGGACTGCCTAATAGTATTCTTTGGTATACTTTTGCTTTGTCTTAACTATTTGCACCCTGCTTTCCAGACATGATTTCATGGCTCTTTCCTTGCAGGTTGACGCGATCCTGAACCTGGTGTCTACACTGATCCAGGACCAGCCAGATCAGCCTGCTGAGGATCCTGACCCAGAGGACTTTGCAGAGGAACAGAGCCTAGTGGGCCGCTTCATTCATCTGCTACATTCAGACGACCCTGACCAGCAGTATCTGGTACACGTTCTTTCCTCTCTTGACCCTCTCCTTTCAACATATGAGAGAGCAAAGCTTTGTTACACTCCCCTCAGAGAAATCTATAAAATGCACTGTAGTTAAACTGCTCTTTATTTGTGGGGGAAGTACAGCATGTTTCTTTGATCATTTCACAAGCACTGGATCCTAAGGAGAAATAATGCCCTTGTCAGTCAATTGTTAATGTTCTAACAATGTCATGATTGTTTGACATCAGCAAGAACTGGTTTAATTAGCTCACAGTGAAAGATGTTTTATTCTGCATTCAATCAGTTGATGGTCATCATGCTGCTTAATGAATTATTCAAATTGATTCATCTACTTTTTTTGTGCCTCCCACAGATTTTAAACACTGCCAGGAAACACTTTGGCGCTGGGGGGAACCAGAGAATTCGTCACACTCTTCCCCCGCTGGTGTTCGCCGCTTATCAACTGGCCTTCCGTTACAAAGAGAACTCCTCCTTGGTGTGTCCCACTTTTAACCACAAAACATCCTACTCTTCCATGTCATTACCTCAAAGTGATTTCTTCTCTCTACATTGCAACCTTTAGAAACAGCATGCTAACCAAAATGGACCATCATTAAAAAAAAAGCATTTGAAGCGTTTGGCCAGAAACTCTCTTGGTGCAGTAGCGCTCCAGTAGAGAAGGGGTTTTCAAACTTTTTATGCCCAGAACTCCCAAATACTATGATCCCCTTACTGAAATTTTACTCCAGATATATATTCTTTGGAATAGAGATGCATTTGTACTGTTTGAGAACAGTAATTTATCATAATGATACAGAGTTAAACATTTAGTGTTTCAGTTTTCAGTTCATATCTAGATATAGATTGGCGGCTCACTAGATTTTGTAGCACAGCTACTGTGTAGTTACATACTGGTATAAAAGATAGAAAAAAAAGAAAAAAATCCCTAATATTCGAATGATTGTGGTGATCCATATGGTGGGTCTGACAGAGCTGTTGGTTAGCTAAGAGGTCTATGAGGTCTATCTATTGTGTACAGGAACTATACAAATTATAACCCTAATTTACGAAAATATTGAGAAGCATTCCTTCATAACATTCTTAGTAAAGCTTTTAAAGGTTTTCATTTGGCAACCATAGTGTGGAAGTGAAAGTGCACCTTTCCCTTTTCACTGAAGTATGCTTGCAGAAGCTTCATCTGTCTCAAATCTTCACACTTATGAAATGCACCCGCATTAGAATTGCAGTTTATAATAGAAGAGATTTTTTTTTATATGTGTCAATCTTTCTCTTCCACAGGATGATAAATGGGAAAAGAAATGTCAGAAGCTTTTCTCATTCGCCCATCAGACCATCAGTGCTCTGATCAAAGCAGAGCTGGCAGAATTACCCCTGAGGCTCTTCCTCCAGGGGGCTCTGGCGGCTGGAGAGATTGGCTTTGAAAACCATGAAACCGTTGCGTACGAGTTTATGTCTCAGGTAGAGGAGCATTTCAATTAAATGTCTGATAGGTCACGATAAAGATGGTAAGATGTTTGGATTCTTTATCCTTGCCTCTCATGTTCATTACTATTCACAATGATACAGTAATAACCTGAGAGCAAGACTACATCAAAAAAAATTGGTTTGCATTCACTCATTTTCACACCTAACACCTTATTTCTAAAATGCTTTTAATTTTTGCATGTGTGTGTCCCAAGGCGTTCTCCCTGTATGAAGATGAGATAAGCGATTCCAAGGCTCAGCTGGCCGCCATTACGCTGATCATTGGCACGTTCGAGCGCACGCGGTGCTTTAGCGAAGAGAACCATGAGCCCCTGCATACCCAGTGTGCACTGGCTGCCTCCAAACTGCTGAAGAAACCCGACCAGTGCCGTGCGGTCAGCATTTGTGCCCACCTTTTCTGGTCAGGACGCAACACTGAAAAGAGTGGAGAAGAGGTTAGTATATGGTTTCTGCAGTTTAAAAGAGCAGTGAAATCTGGCTTTGAGAAAATATCATTTCTAAGAGGAGTTGTTCCTTTGTGACTGTGAATTAGACTGACCTTAAGTTGTAATTGGATTGCAGGTTATGTAAGTCATATTGAATAGTCTTGAACAAAGTTATGACCTCACCATGAATTGCCGTATAATGCTCATGTGGAATTAGAATTTTTTTGGTGGTGCTATGTTTATGTTCAAGCAGTTATTCGTTCATAACCCCGTTAGATTTGGGTCAAACTGAATAATCTTAATGCCTGAATTTTGGTGAATACTAGTCATTTTCAGTTTTCAAGTTGCTTTATTTGTGACCTCAGCAAGTTATTGTGGGTGTTTTAGCAATGAAACATGCTATTTCAGGTATGAAAATCAAAGTGCAATCGAATATTCTCGGGAATTTGCTGTCATTTCAGAAGCTCTTCTAAAGGGTTTTTGAAATTTTTTGTAAAGACACTGTAGGTGGAAAGATGTTCTTATGAGTCATTTGTATTGCGGTGAGAATTATGGGTAAATTGCTCTCAATGATAAATTAATCTGCCAGTGAAGCAGCAGTCCTGTTTGCTTGTGTGTCTTGACCTCTCATAGAGAAGTGTGAATGTTTTCATACTGCACACAGCTTTTTAAGCTCGCTCCCAAAATGCAGGTGTATCTCCTGAAAATTAAGGTTGTCAGTTCAGTCACAGAAGCTTGTTACTCATTTTAAACTTCTGCAGTGTTCAGATAGTCCTGTTTCTCAAGGTTTAGGGTTTATTTGTGTATAGTTGTAAATAAAACACATCTGCAGAAGTTGTAACTCATTACATGATATTAATTTATCCCATACTACTAGTTACTAGTTGTTACTACTATCCTAGCAGTAAGGGGGTCTTTTGAACTCCTAGCACACGCGCATCCATTACATATAATAGACATAGTTGGATTCAGTTCTCATTTTCTGTGTTGAAAATTGGCCAGCTCTTGCATTGCACCAGCGGGCCATTTTGTGGTGCTGTGAACGCCATGTGTTCCTTTTTATATTTAGTATTTAACCTCCTTTTAAGAGTGCTGCAGGATGTCATGATTTGTTTCATCGCTCTGTGAAGAGTTGCCTCTTTGGATATTTTATTTTTCCAGGCCTACTCATTTTATTTAGACGGGTGTACTGCACACATGCTGATCCATACAGTCACTTTGCCAGGTTTGTGGCATACATTTTTATTGCATATTCAAAAACTTGTTTAAAATCCATAAATGCGAAACGCAGGCAGTATATGAAAGTTTTGCCTTTTAATGATCAGATAGAGCTTTTAGCCAAAAACCGTAAACCAACGAAGAGGGAAAATTCTGTGCTTAGCCACTGAGTTCTCAGCACTGTCAAAATAAAAAGTTAGTTTATTGGCCAATGCATAAAGCCTCAAAAAAGCTCACTGCAGATGATGCACACGGATCAGACATGAGACGTTTTCATTAAGTTGTTCTGACAGGATTATTTTATTTACGAAAATAACTCCCCATTCACTGACGTGTCCAGGTCGCATGCACTCAACGATTGTATGTCTGATCTAAAACGCAACTGTCCTCATGTTTTGCCGCAAATGGCGATCGCGAGTACGCTTGGTTTCATCTTTGCAGGACTGTGATATGAAGAGTGTACAAAGTAACGCAGCAATAGTGTGAAAGTGCATAGCACATAATGTGCACAATACCAGTATACACACAGATATCTATTTGGATATGAGTCACATGACTCATCATTTTAAAAAGCCTCAGTTTTTTTTACAGTTCACACTACAACGCGAAAATGGCGTTTTCAAATTTATCCACTTTGGAGAGCGTTTTCAAAAAGCTCAATTTTCCTTGATTAAAAACGTCAGTGTGGACGGGAGGCCAAAGCGGAGAGACCAAAGATGAAATTTCAATTTTTTTTTATTAGCAAATAATGACTATGTTTATGTTCCTTTGTTAAAGGGACAACACTCTATGAGTGTAATGAAATGCAGCACGAGGTATATTTTATTTGGTAAATGTCTAAATATACTATGACCGCATGACGTGATCAGATCGTCAAATGTGTATGTATTCAGTGTGTCATGTTTTTGCTCTAATGCATAGTGCATTGTGAGTGACATTCTCCTTTACAGGAATCAATAAGAATACATGAGCTCCCCTTGAAATGGCACTAAATACAGGGGAGCTGATGTGGCAATTGTGATTATTTCCTTTATTAAGGATTGATAGACAGTGTTGTTGTGACTCATAAATGCATTTGGAGAAATAGGATCATGCTGTCTTCCTTCTCTCGACTCCACAGCATGTTCCTGGGAGATATGTGTTGTCCCTAACAACAGAGTTTCCCCAATCCAAATCATAACCCCATACGCTGGAAGGTGGCACTGACTTAAGTGGCTTTTGCCAAGATACAATGGAATAATTTGAGGCCGTTTACCACAGTCATAACTGAAATCAGGGTTTGTTTGTTTAGATTTTTTTCCTCTGTTGTCAGATCCGTGATGGGCGGAGGGTGATGGAGTGCTTGAAGAAGGCTCTGAAGATCGCGAACCAGTGCATGGACCCGTCCTTACAAGTTCAGCTCTTCATCGAGATCCTCAACAGATACATCTGCTTCTATGAGCGAGAGAATGATGCGGTACGACCACAGATGCTCTTCCACCTTTTGATCATTCACCCCTCGTTCTTCTCCACTCTTTTATATCTCTTATTACTCACTCTCCTTTTACCTGTTGTCTTGCTGTGTCTCTCCTCTGATCTCTCGTCTCTCACTCATTCTCACTTTCCCTCTCCATGCTTCACATTTTTGTCTGGTGCAAGCAGCGCTAGATTATCCCTTACTTGCACTTATCTGAGAGGAAGCATCTCTATCCATGTTCAATTTGGGAGGGATTGAGTCAGGACTTGTCGGAGCACATCGAGGGCACAGGGCATCTTTGGACTAAGAGGAAGCACAGAATAACATGCATGCAGTCAATGTCAAGTTGTGCCTATCAGTTGCTGGACAGTTAATGAGGTCGCTCTTCACATCTGGCCTTCATCCAAAAACTAGGGCTTTGTTAAATCTGTATATTACTGGATTAGTCAAAACCAAAATTGATTTTCTCTGATTGTAAACAACAAAGTGACAGGAATCAAATGCCGTAATCAAATCAACTTGCCTTAAATCCGTAGTTTGTCACCAAAGTTAATTTTGTGTCTATGTGACACTGAGTGTGTGATTGTGTGGGTGTGTGAATTTACTGGAGATGCTCTTCGTCTCGTGTCTGAATAAATTGCTCCGTGTTTTCAGTGCTTATTAATACTGTGAAATAATACAATTACAAATAACTTTTTCAATTTGAATGCATTTTAAAAAGTAATTTATTCCTCTGATGGCAAATCCTCAGTGTCACATAAATCATTCTAATATACTGATTTGGTGTTCAAGAAACATTTATTAGTATTATTATTATTATTGTTGTTGTTGTCATCAGGGTTGAAAATCGTTGTGCTGCTATATATTTTTGTGGAAACCATGATGCATTTTTTTTTCAGGATTCTTTGATAAATAGAAAGTTCAAAAGAACTGCAGTTATTTGAAATAGATCTCACTGATCCCAAATGTTTGAACAGTCATGTATCTTTAAAGTCACATTGTCATTTTCATTTTAATACCAGCATCTTTGAAAATAATAACTTAACTTCACTTAACTTAATTTTAAAGAACTGAGTCCTAAAGTGTCATTTGTTCATGAATCAGTCTACATTGGTCTCACTGTATGTTTTTAATTCAGTATAAATAGAACCAGCTCATAAGACTAATTTGTTCAAGAATATCATCAGTGTTTGCATTGTATATTGCTTTTTTTTCTTTCAGCCCATGGGAACAACTTTGGGAATGACATTTCTTGCCATTTTTTTATGGTACACTTAACTGAACAGTAACTGGTTTGGTACTGATATAAATGTCCATTATAAATAAAAATACTGTTTTAGAAATATGTGTGCAAACAAATTAAAGTAATAGTCACTAGTCAGTAAACAAAATCTTATCAAAGGGATTTAAGATTTCACACTTTGTTACTAAAGAAAAACTCTTTAACACTGTCTTTGTTCATTTCTTTCTGTCTCTCTATCACTTTAAATTGCATAAATCCAGATCAGCCTGGATTTACTCGAGCTTTGCGTGTTTGCTTTGCAGGTGACGGTCCAAGTCCTGAATCAGCTGATCCAGAAGATCCGCGAGGATCTCCCGAACCTGGAGGCCAGCGAGGAGACGGAGCAGATTAACAAACACTTCCACAACACACTGGAGCACCTGCGTCTGCAGAGAGAGTCGCCCGAGTCTGAGGGACCTGCTTACGAGGGGCTGGTGCTGTAGGAGCCTCATGCATTTACATTTATATTTGTGTACACACGCATAGAGAGATATATGTATATGCCCACACGTGCACACCAGGGTATTCCAGCCAGAGGAAAAACGAAGCCAAACCCACCTGCCTCTCTACCCATTCCTCTTACTGCTCATACTTTTTGTCTGTTGTTTATGTCCTCTGCCTGTCTTACTCTCTTATTTCATTTCATGAGGCGTTTCCTTGTGAAGTCCTTAGAAAACTGTGTATGCACTGCACTCCTTCTCTGCGCTTTCTTCAGACTACCATTCCCTCTTGACACTATTGTTGCCATACAAATGAGCAAGAATAAAAAGAAGAAAAAAAAAAAAAATATATATATATATATATATATATGTATGTATATATATATATATATATATATATATATATATATATATATATATATATATATATATATAATTATATGTATAGAGAAAAAAACGAGTTTTAGTGTTGCTACCCTCCAGCCAGCCATGCATTGTTATGGTCTTTGTTTAGAGGACCTACACTTGATTCTACTTTGTTTTTTCAGCATTAATATTTTAAACACCACGCTGAATTAAAGACATTTGTGTAACTAATGAAAAGTCTTGTCTCTCACCCTTTTACTTTACGGCAGACACTTTGGTGGAGTGAGACATTGTGTTGACTAATATGTGGAATGGGTGAACGTGTATAGACTGTGTTAATGAATCGAAACCATGTCAGAAACTTCTCTTGCAGCTTGTCTCCTATTTTTGAATTATGATTCCCCCTTGCTCTTATACTGTATGTATAATCTAATTGTAAATCAATTACAACAAAATATCATTGATTTCATGGCATTTGCACAAATAAAAGACAATAAAAGACAAATGATATTATAACCCCACATGTCTGTTGAAGTGTGATTTTAATATTATTAAAGTCGCTATGAAAACAAGTAATGGCCGATCTTTTCTTACATATTGTGATATAAGTCCAAACGTAATGGATTATTAAAATAGAAGGAATGTAGGGCGGGAATTGGTTCAATCTGTCATTTGTTGAGAGAAATCTGTCATCTCACTAGAAGATCCAGACATTTTGGTTAAACATTACAAGATCAAAAAATAGATAAAACTTGAAATATGTACAATGTTGACAATAATATTTATAGCATGCATTTAGAAAATTTATTTAAATTTTTATTTTTAATGTTGACTTTGTTAATAAGCTGGTAAAAACATTTGTACTGGTTATTTAATACATGCAATTATTAAGAGTATTTGTATGTTGGTTTTCTGACTTATTGTTCTGTATCTCTGTGTTTGAACAGAATCAAACAGAATGCATTGTACATCTTATTACCGTTGATTAGAGACAAGTGTTCAGACTTTGCTGTGAACCCTGAAATAATCCGGTATAAATTGGTTATCTTGATCTGATTAGAAGAAATGAGTCATGCTTCTCTGTTTTTAGTCAGTCCCGCAGTTGCTAGGGGAACTATAGGCTTCGCCAGCAATCCCTGTACATCTGTCATGAAGAATCCGCATACAGTTATCACAAACCGCATATCTAACATCATCTCAGTTGTTCTCATTGCAAACTGTGCTTTCAAGAGGTATGACACATTATGATCATAACTTCACCAGTACAGTTTATTTTGACGTGAATTTTAAAAAATTACTTACAAAGGGGAACATGGCACCGTGCCAGAAACTTCCAGTCATTTATACATAATTTATGATACAAAAACAATAAGTCTGAATTTGGAAGAAAAATAGCTATGCCACAATTTCTTACAAAAATCTGAGTTTGAATATGTAGATAAAAGATTTATCTACTCTCTCACAACGTACACAAAGAAAATGATGGTACTGCTAGATACAAGCACATAAAAATAAAAGTAGGGGTGCTCCGATCAGGATTTTTGAGGACGATCACAGAAAGCATTATCTGCCGATGCGATCACCGATACCGATCTTTTTAAAGCCTTATTTTTATCATGTAGATTTGTAGAATTATTTATAGTAAGACTCCAATCAGGATATTTATTTAGGAGCTGAATTTCATTTTTTTTTAAATGAATTCTCCTCTTAGGTGGCTCTTTGTGAGATGGTTTTTTAATTTGAGGGGTGGAGGGGGGCATAATTTATTTTATTTTTTGTACATTTTTCTAAAATATTTTGATCTCACCTAAATCATGCATGGCATTTTGGTTTCACAGTAGCTTACACACAGTGCAAACCTAGTTTTGTGAGCTGTATGTGAGGCGGTCTTTTACACAGGGTTCACACACGCTCCGTTTACGTATGCAGTCCATTTGTGGTACATAAGCTGTGCAGAAGTAGCAGGTGCTCACTGTGCTTTCACACAGGAGTCTGCAGGTGACCGGTGGCTGGTTACCACAAACACAACATTTATCAATTAGTTTGATTTCAGATCCAAACATTGTTACTTCAAATGCTTTTTAGCATTGTGATTCTTTTTTTACACAGTAGAAACAATATTTTAAAGATGTGTTTAAATGCAATAAATATAAGAAACATTATGCAATGCTTTTTACTTATGCATTTACTTCTAGATTGATATATTAAGTTGCTCAAGCAAGTGGCAAAACATTTAAACCACTTTTCTTACATTAACACAAGACATTCTAAATGAAAACTTGTCATTGACAAAAACAGTCAGCTCTACTGCCTTTTCTTTTGCATTTATGTCTTCATTACAAGCAATCCTGCAGTTCATAAAAACCTTGTTTTACTACCTCCATGGGTGCCATTTACAGGTGCTGGTCATATAATTAGAATATCATCAAAAAGTTGATTTCACTAATTCCATTCAAAAAGTGAAACTTGTATATTATATTCATAAATAATATATATATATTAATAAAAAGAAAGAAAAGCTAGCCCTATCTGAAAATGTGGTCATACTCAATAATTTAATACTTCTGGTCCATGTTCTGAGGTTGAATTTTTGTTTTGCTCGGACACAGTAATTTGCTGAAGGCTCTTTTGAAGCTGCTGTGGCACAGAGGATACAGGATTGGATTGATGGATGAGTTTATCCATAGCAGCCAGAACGAGATCTCATAAAGGTAGTGCTGGACGCACTGACCGTGACATGCTGCCCGAATGATCATCAGCAGCGTGTAGGGTGCCCAACAGAGTCCAAAAACACAAACTATTACAGCTAGAGACTTTGCCACCTTTTTATCTCTAGACAGGCGAAAGCGGCTGGCCAGACTGGCAACCATATCAGGACGGTGTCTGTGTGGTCCAGCCGAATGATCCACGTAATGAAACTGAGCCTCACTGGATGTCAGGATCCGGTCTCCGACCTGCAGAGGAGGCAAGTCTGCGATTGTGCTGTCTCTTCGTTTAGTCTGTCTTCCACTGCCGAAATCTGCGGCAGACACCTTTACAGTAGAAGGTAACCGGCAACAATGTGACCTTGAGGACAAGTTGACCTCCCTTTCCTCGACAGGCCTCACAAAAAACACACGCTGCACATCGCCGGTCCTGACCGGCCTCATCTTGAAGCTCCTAAGCCGAATGTAAGTCGGCTGTTCTTCCCTCACTGCACATCTGTTGCGGATGTTGATGTAAATGCTGAGGTTGAAGTAAGTGACGCTTATGAAAGGTGTGAAGAATTCGACAGTTGAGGCAGTCATCAGAAAATACCAGTTGAAGTAAAATTCAGCGTAGCACTCTCCATCTGGCACTACACTTCCTCCTGTGATGTGTTCCCAGCTGATAATAGCTGGACCATAAAGCAGGAATGCTGCCAGCCACACGCAGAGCATCTTCAAAACAGCCTCTCTGGTGATGCCCTTCTGGCAATGGTAACTCACCTGGAACACAGATTTAGCATTGATTTAATATGCATTACACTGAGGCCTCGATGGATGGATGGATATAATTTGCACTTGAAAATGTAGCCTTTTTCCCTGGTTGCCAGCTGAAATAATTAAATATTATGATTAAATGGACGTCACAGTGCATTTATCTCCAAGTCAGAGACAAAAGGGTTCACGCTTTTGTGTGCTTTTGCATAATAGGATACAAATAAATGTTGACCGATGATTGTTAAATGTAAAAGTGCATTGCATTTGCACTCATTGTGTCTGCCCAAATAGTTATGCATATGTGATTTTGTTTCAAAACATTACGCTTTATCTTTATGTGACCAGCTGACTGAGTTAAACTGTCTGTACACATTCAGAATTTAGCCTAATACTCGTTATTTATTGGGAATCTAACATTTCTCATTTTCAGCATTATCTGTTTTACTTTATTCTGAAGGTATTAAAACATGTATAATTATGCTATTTATTTCCATCAGTATTCTAATATTTTAGTCTTTGTAGCGGTGCATACTTATTTACAATTTACTTGTTAATCGGATTTATCTATGTTCAAATTCAAAAAGTGTTTTCACCATAAAAAAAGTACATTTAATGGCCTGATAAAATATTATTTCTGTACTGTACGCTGTAGTTTGAAAACATTTAAGACAAGTATTTCACGCAGACATGAAATCTCTCTTTTAGTCACCCTCCTGTCGCTCCAAACCTGTGCTAAAACAACACTGAGCACATTTGGTTTCTACTGTATTCTTCAGAATATCTGTTGTGTTCCACCAAAGAATTGTCATACAGATTCAGAACGAGATGCGAGTAAAAATGATGACAGTATTTCATTTTACGGTAAACTATCCTTGTGAGTAGTCATCATCTTTATGATGGTGTTATTCTGTGCTCTTCTCTGTAAAAACGTAGATAAGTACATTTTGTTGCAGTGTCTGTCAGTGGTGGCTCAAACACGCTAGTTTGCATTGCCATTATCCAACGCAGATTTGGACAAATTATGGACGAAAAGGATTCGCCTTAATGCCATTGTCCAACTGCATCACCAGCACATTCCATGTGTGTCTGCGCAGCACTCACAGCTTTAGTGACGGACTGAAACCTGTCGAAACTGATCAGCACGATGTTGAAGACCGATGCGGTGCACAGCATATAATCCACCACCAGCCACAGTTTACACAGACCTCTGCCAAGCCTCCACTCACCCGTCAGGACATAAGGAATATACACGGGGATGCAAAACCCACCTGAAATTCCAATAAAAAACACACACACACATATACACACTTAAAGGACACAGTAGAGTGGATGCCAAGCTGAAATGCAGTCATCAAAATCACTCACCCACTAGAAAGTCCGCTATGGCCAAGTTTAAAAAGAAAAAGTTGCCTTGTGTGCGTAAACTTTTCTCAACCACAAAAGCTAAAATGACAAGCGCGTTCCCGAGAACTGTGGCGAACACCAGCACTGTCATAAGCACAGTTAGGAATATTGAGGTGGATGGAGAAAACTGGCCATATTGTGCGCGCCGGTTCTCGAACGTGTCCAAATCGCCGAGACTCGTCGTGTTTTCTCTGTCCAGTCCGGTCCAGTTGGGCGACTGCGGATTTCCTGATTTCCACATGAATGAAACGGCTGTAGGTATCCCGGGAGAGTGTGCCGCAGACAATAAAGAAGTCTGCATGGTGCTTTCCTCGTTAAACAGGCAATTGTGCATGACAGTCCGCGCGCAAAATGTGCCGAGCCATCCGCGCGCCCGACGGAGACCGTGAGCTGCTCATTCACAGATCAGCGAGCGAGCGGGCGATCGCAGGTTTTTATACCGACGGGGAACAGAGCGTTCATTGGCTGCTTATTTAACGCTGTTCGGTCTGATGTCAATTGTCAAAGACTGCGTTAGAAGTGTTCATTCAGGATTAATTTAAGGGTGTCAAAGCTCATCTCTCGTTGTCTTAGATGTTCTGCATAGCCTACCTTTGATAACAGCCCAGTTTGCTGTGTCACCAAGCTGCAGTTAACTTGCTCAAAAATCAGTTTCACAAAATGTGATATAAAATCACACATGTCCTGCTCTGGTGAAAAATTGAATTAATCTGCCTAAAATGGTTTGTTGGTCTTAGCTGGTTAGCTGGTCTCCCAGTCTGGTGGTCAGATGTTTAAGGTGTCTACTCACCGGGCCAAGCATGGTCTTCACCTGGTCATGCTAACAGCCAATCTTGACCATATGAAAAATGTCTAAATCCTCTCTAAAACCACCTAGTCTAGGACCACCAACAAGGACCAGCAAATCAGATAAGACTGTTGAATGTTCTATAGAAGATCATTATTTTAAAATCCATTTTCTGATGCTTTTTAAGCCTATCAATGAGTCACTGTAACCTAGATGATCATCTGACACGCACAAAGGTAAAATAGCCTACCATAAACAAAATGCATCTTACTCCAAATGCAAAACAGATTAAACAGCAGGTTTTGTTATGAATAGCACTTTTATTACTTTGGGAGATTATCCTGCCATTCCTTGCCCAAAGGAATCTGAAATAGCAGGTGACATTTCATTCTGTCTCGCTGGAGAACTAAACTCAAAACGTAATGTCTGACAGGTTGAGTTTTGTCATAATTAAAAACACTGTGCCTGAAACGATCTGCAAAGAATTAAAACAAATACCCAGGGAGATCATATAAATTCATGCAGATTTAAATGTCACATCTCTTGAGAATTTACTAAACAGACAAGAGACATCAGATCATTATTTAGTTTTGTGCAAACTTCATATAGCCAAAATTGTAAATTCTACTTCTTGTTACAAGTATGGAAGAACCATCACTTCTACCACAAAAGACTGCTTTTTAAGTTATCTTCCTGATGTATCCAAATTCCTTAGCATATCCAAAACCTCAGAACAACTTGATGATGTAACAGAAACTATGGACTCTCTCTTTTCTAGCACTTTAAATACAGTTGCTCCTCTACGCTTAAGGAAGGTTAAGGAAAACAGTTTGACACCATGGTATAATGAGCATACTCGCACTCTAAAGAGAGCCGCCGAAAAATGGAGTGGAGCTGGAGGAAAACAAAACTAGAGGTATTTCGTATTGCTTGGCGGGAAAGTAACCTATCCTACAGAAAAGCATTAAAAACTGCTAGATCCGATGATATGAACTACTTTACTTCTAAAATCGATACTAGAGATAAAATTGCAACCATTCAGCCGTCAGCTACAGTATCACATCAGACAGTGCACTATAGACCCCCTGAGGAACAGTTCCACTCATTCTCTACTATAGGAGAGGAAGAATTGTATAAACTTGTTAAATCATCTAAACCAACAACATGTATGTTAGACCCTATACCATCTAAGCTCCTAAAAGAGGTGTTTCCAGAAGTCATAGATCCTCTTCTGACTATTATTAATTCCTCATTGTCATTAGGATATGTCCCCAAAACCTTCAAACTGGCTGTTATTAAGCCTCTCATCAAAAAACCACAACTTGACCCCAAAGAACTAGTTAATTATAGACCAATCTCGAATCTCCCTTTTCTGTCCAAGATACTAGAAAAGGTGGTATCCTCACAATTATATTCCTTCTTAGAGAAAAATGGTATATGTGAGGATTTCCAGTCAGGATTTAGACTGTATCATAGTACTGAGACTGCTCTCCTTAGCGTTACAAATGATCTGCTCTTATCATCTGATCGTGGGTGTATTTCTCTATTAGTTTTATTGGATCTTAGTGCTGCGTTTGACACAATTGACTACAACATTCTTTTGCATAGACTTGAACACTTTGTTGGCATTAATGGAAGTGCATTAGCATGGTTTAAATCATATTTATATGACCGCCATCAGTTCGTAGCAGTGAATGAAGATGTATCATATCGATCACGAGTGCAGTATGGAGTACCTCAAGGCTCAGTACTAGAGCCGCTACTCTTCACGCTTTATATGTTACCCTTGGGAGATATCATCAGGAAACATGGTGTTAGCTTTCACTGTTATGCTGATGATACTCAGCTCTATATTTCTTCACAGCCCGGTGAAACACAACAATTTGAAAAACTAATGGAATGCATAGTCGATATAAAAAACTGGATGACGAGTAATTTCTTACAGCTAAATTCTGAAAAAACAGAGGTGTTAATTATAGGACCTAAAAACTCTGCTTGTAATAACCTAGAACACTGTCTAAGAATTAAGACCTTGTCTCAGAGGACCACCAGGACAAGACCACAGGAAACAGATGATTCTTCTGCACAATCTAACTTTGCTGCAGCCTGGAATTGAACTACTGGTTTCGTCTGGTCAGAGGAGAACTGGCCCCCCAACTGAGCCTGGTTTCTCCCAAGGTTTTTTTCTCCATTCTGTCACCGATGGAGTTTCGGTTCCTTGCCGCTGTCGCCTCTGGCTTGCTTAGTGGGGGTCACTTCATCTACAGCGATATCGTTGACTTGATTGCAAATAAATGCACAGACACTATTTAACTGAACAGAGATGACATCACTGAATTCAATAATGAACTGCCTTTAACTATCATTTTGCATTATTGACACACTGTTTTCCTAATGAATGTTGTTCAGTTGCTTTGACGCAATGTATTTTGTTTAAAGCGCTATATAAATAAAGGTGACTTGACTTGACTTGACCTGACATGAAAGGCACGTCAGAATTAATGAGCAACCGCATGTAATATACAAAGCTGCTCCTGTAGAGAACTGTCTGCATTTTTTACTTTTTTTGCAAAACACATCAGAAACTCTGTGTATTGTTACCTATGTTTTTAATTATTAATGCCTTTTAACACAATATTCATTGCATAACTAATTTCATGTGCAATAAAAGCATTTAACTAATGCACTTCTAAGAAAATAGTTTGTGTCAGTGTGTCTCTGAAGTGTAATCATTAAGTCTGATTCGGACACATTACAATCATATTACAGGTCAGATAATAGCAGGCAAAGACAGAATAAATATGGTCTGTGGTGAATGAACCAACTGAACACTGCAGAAATAGGGAACATTTAAGCTTGTGTGAATGAGCGTCTTATTGTAAAACTGGGACATTTTGACTTGTCCTTTCGGGATCTGAAGTTTCATTATCATTGTCTTCGACAGCACAAAAGCATATCTGTAGAACACCCTGTAGTCTTTCAGCTTCAGAGTAATGATTTGAGTCAATGAGAACATGAGAGTGAAAGAGATTCATGCACAAAGCACATTTCTGTGTACAGATGTGCTGAGAGATGACACACAAAAGAAACTGAAAGGAAAAATATTGACAGCAGTGCATTTGATGCAAAATTAAGATGTCCAAAATATTGCTAATGCTTGCCTTTTATCAATCATATTTGAGCATTGAGAAACACCTGGGTATGAAAGGAATATAGACAATAACAAGATGGCAGCAAAATCTACTTGAATTCACCAAAATATATCATCATAAACATGGAGCTTGTGTTATGCCAAACAGTAACAGATGTGTTCTCTCCACACCCACTTACATCATTATAGACTTGCTCTCTCTCCCTTCTCACCTCATCCACAAACACTCACTAATTCATGTTAATTGCAAGAAGTGGGGACTATAGGCATATCACATGAATGATGTTTTTGGAAGCAGCACATAATTATAGGCTGAAGTTTTTGGTCTTCCTGTTTATCAGTTTCACTTGGCTTTCACATATTTCCTCACACGAAGCAGGCATCCTTCCCACAAAAGGGAGAAAGATGCTTTTGTCAGAAATAAAAAACCAATCTCTGCCCAAACTCCTTTTTTATATGAATTTGGACAATTTATGGTTCTGGAGAGATGGATGTGTTCGGTAATTGCATCTGCAAGGGTGGTGAATCTTTTGAATGTTATTCATTTCTAGGTTCTCTACTCTCCTACTGTTCCAAACTTCACTTTTTTTTCATTTGCAGCAAATCCTTTTTCTTCCTCCTCTTTACATCTACAGTCACACTATAGCTGTTTTGTTGTTGCATGCTTATGAATAGGCATAAGGTTCACATGAAAGCAAGTGTGCTTGTGTTCCAGTGTCCTTCAAATGCTTAATGATCCTGTAGCACATGCAACAGGTGCCTTTGTGGCCTAATTAAAGGACAAGACAAGTGACTCTTGAGTCATCAATTACAGAATAATGTATTATTAGTCTCAGACAAAAATCTCTAGAGAGTTAAAGCCATCAAACCATAATAACCCAAAATTACCCAGTCACATTTTACAGTAGTGAATAATTACATGCTTAAATACTTATAACTACAGTAATAAATAAATACAGTCTTTTAAAAATAGTTAAATAAATACAGTCTTTTCAATAATAGTTCAGCTAGTAGCATAAGTTGCATATTTTTAGTCAATTGGTCTAGCATTCAGTGAAGTGCCAGTACCAGTAACAATCTATTTCTCCAATGATTACATCCCATTTCACACTAAACACTGTAATATCAGCAACAATCATTTCATTATAAGCAACTTCCCTAAATAATACATGTACATATTAAAATACATACATACTGTACACAATAGATATTTTAGCTTAGCAGGCTACAGTTTCAAAGTAGCTTTACCAGATTCTTAAAATAAAGTTTCCAAAAGGGTGTTTTCGCAGTCCTGCCACAGAGAACCCATTTTGGTTGGTTTAGTTATAAAATCACTTTTCTCTGCGTTGTGAAAACAGACACGGGACAACAGGCGGCGGTTTCACTGGGTTTTACTCCGAGATCTGATGTAAAACAAATAAAAACAGCCTCCGAGTACAATCACCATTATCTTGCTCTCTTCCATGCAATTACAATGCCAAGAGGAAAATACAGAGAAAACATACCTGATGTAAAACAAATAAAAACAGCCTCTGAGTACAATCACCCTTATCTTGCTCTATAAAACAAATGTTACGTAGATTTAATTACCATGTGCTTTTCATCTCCACTAAGTGTGTTGAGTACGTTTCCCCATTAATTGCTGTGATGTCATCATGAGCCTACATAATTTCCTGTTATGACCCCTCCTCTTCCTCTTGGCATTGTAATTGCATGGAAGAGGTGGGTTATTTTTGGCTCCTGCTAATCCTTATTAATCTTTATTTTAATTGTTGCTTTTATTTCTATATCTTCATTGCAAATTATGTGTATTATGTTATTTTACTTACCTGTGTGGTTATTTTTGTCATTTTGCCCAATTTAAGTTATATTTGTGTCTTTGGCCTAATATTGCCCCGTTTCCACCGCAGGAACTTTACCCAGGAACTAGGGACTTTGGCCTGGTACTTGGTGTGTTTCCACCGCAGGAACCAGGAACTAAATAAAGTTCCGGGTAAAAAAATGCCCCTCAGAAAGTCCCTGCTGGCGAGGTGGTACTTTTTCAAAGTTCCTGAACTTTCGGGGGCGGGACTTGGCCGCTAAACATCCTGATTGGTTGAGTTCACGCAGCATTGGTTGAGTTCAACCACCATTTATTCGGATCAACATTTTAAAAATATTACTGTTATTGTGTCATGAAATGTAATTTTAAAAGTATTTCTGGCAAGAATGTAGTTGTTTAAAAATCAAATCTATGGTTTATTTATAAAGCCAGCGCCTAATTTAAAAATGTGTTTCGCCGATCTCAGAGACGGTCAGCTCCACGCGATCAGCGGGAGCTCAGTTATCATCTATCCGCCGAGAAGCAGCCTCTCCTCGGCTAGACCTTCTGATGTGTGCCGCTGGCTCTGATGTCTCTTTAGTGGTTAAACATAACATATAATTCATTTTGGGTAAATCTAACAGGTTATCTTTGGTCTGTATTCAATTTATCTATATGTTAAAATGAAAATAAAAAAGGCAAATCTATATAATAATTCGTTTCATTGTAATGGCTGTATATCCCTGAACTAAGTACATTTCTGCAGCTGTTATTATGCTTAAATGAAAACGAAAGGAGGCAGTGGTATTTGATATCCTATTTCGTTTTATTGTAAATATACTGAGAGGAAAATTGCAGTTGCCAAAGCGAGTAGAGTTCACGCAGCATTGATTGAGTTCAACCACCATTTATTCGGATCATGTTCAAAATATTACCGTTTTAGTGTGTCATGAAATGTAATTTTAAAAGTATTTCAGGCGAGAATGTAGTTGTTTAAAACTCAAATCTGTTGTTTATTTATAAAGACAGCGCCTATTTAAAAATGTGTTTCGCCGATCTCAGAGACGGTGAACTCCATGCGATCAGCGGGAGCTCATTCCTCATTGATCCGCCGAGAAGCAGCCTCTCCTCGGCTAGACCTTCTGATGTGTGCCGCTGGCTCTGATGTCTCTTTAGTGGTTAAACATAACATATAATTCATTTTGGGTAAATCTAACAGGTTATCTTTGGTCTGTATTCAATTTATCTATATGTTAAAATGAAAATAAAAAAGGCAAATCTATATAATATTTCGTTTTATTGTAATGGCTGTATATCCCTGAACTAAGTACATTTCTGCAGCTGTTATTGTGCTTAAATGAAAACGAAAGGAGGCAGTGGTATTTGATATCCTATTTCGTTTTATTGTAAATATACAGAGAGGAAAATAGTAGCCATGGTCAGCTGACTGAAGTTATCAAGTATATCCCAGCTAACACAGTTACGTCGTGACGACGTAACTGGAACAGACCATATTCGTCGCAGAGACGTCCCAAATAACGTTCCAGCGACGTAACTTTGTGATTCCCATATCCGTCGTGGCGACGTTATAGTGGAACGTCGCTGGAACGTGATGAGTACGTCCTAACGACCAAACTGGCACGTTATGAGAACGTTACTATAAAGTACCATATTGGTCGCAGCGACATACCAAATAACGTTCCAGTGACGTAACTTTGTGATTCCCATATCCGTCGCTGGGACGTTATGAGTATGTCCTAACGACCAAACTGGCACGTTATGAGGACGTGACATTACCGGATCATATTGGTCGCAGCAACGTATTTTCACCTCACCATTACCTTGAAATACATAAAAAACTAATAAACTCTATCCATCTCTGGTGCAAAAAATAAACCTTATGAAATCGAATCGTAATCTAATTATAGGGGATTCATAGTAAATACGTCAATTACATACATGAAATGCAAACCAATACAAAAACATTACATTCTAATATAAAAAAAACACACTGCATTCATTCACAAATCAACATTTATTCAGCACTACGTTCTACAAATACTAAGCCAAAACATTTTGAACATTGCACCTGTTCTTTAACCATGCAAAGTGTTTCTAAGTCATGAGCACAGAAAACACATCAATTCACAGATTACACAATATAAACAACAGAAAATGTTTGTCTTATTAAGGATGGGGATAGTTAATGACGTTATCAGTGAAAATGATATATAATTATCAGTACACTTATTGATACAACTCTACATAATTTGGTGCAACAAAAAAATACATGATAAATAGATATGAAACAATTCAGCAGATACTGCAGTGAGCGTCGTATATGAGGCTCCTGGTATAAATGTCTGGTGGTGATGTGCTTTAATTACACGGCATGCAGGAAAAAATATAGGCTAATTCATGCGCACGATTTTCTATTTCATTCCCTCGATTTGCTAAATCATGTACACTATTTATACATCAAGAGAACGAATTAGTAAATTGTGCATACGATTAAGCAAATCAATGAAATGTAAAAGTAATCATGCACGTTTTAGTACATCGAGGGAACGAATTAGTAAATCATGGACATTATTTTTTTTCTTTTTCTTGCATGTCATGATCAGGGCTCTGTGCTCACTATCAGAGGATAAACCTAAACAATATAGCAATTACCAAAGAACCATAATTTTTGAGTTTCTCAGAAGAAAAACATTCATAAAGCATAAAGATATGAAAAATGAACAATATAGAGATTTCTAGCATCTCTCCTGTATTATTTGTCCCACCCGAAAAAAACAAAGTTTTTTAAGAGAATGAGCGTATTGACTTTCTCAGAAGAATCTGTGATCTCTGATTACTGACTGTGGAGGAGACTCTTTCAGACAGAGCTGAGGAGGCAGAGTTAGGTGTTGGACAGCCGATAGAGACGAGGAAGAGTGTCTTACCCCAGCAGCAGAAGACAGGCTCTTCTGAGGGAAGGACAGGAGGCTTGATGCAGTGTTTTGCTGTAATAACAATGCTTCTTCTCAGCACCTGATGTTCTTCAGAAAAGAGTTCCTCTAGTGTAGAGTCAGACACTCAGATTTCTTGCAAACTGGAATCTTTTAATAACATTTAGCATATTATTGTAGTCATGTTCATTGTTTTTATTATAACACATGGAAAGTTTATGAGAAAATTGTTAAATGTGTTCTTCCTCCTCTTCTTCTGCCTGCACTGTCAACATCCTTCTCTGGCAGCTGAAAGGAAGAATCATCTTGTTAATGTTGCTCATGTATGTTCACAACCAGTCAAAATCTGGAATCTTTTCTTTATGGTTTTCAAGACAAGTCTCTTCTGCTCACCAAGGCTATTAAAAATTAATTTAATCAAAATTACAAAAAAAAAAAAAAATTGTAAAAAGAAATAACAGTTTTCATACTCTTTTTTGAAATATACTTTAAAATTTATTTATCGAAATAATTATGAGGCAAAGCTGAATTTTTCAGTAACTTTACTCAAAAGGGTAAAAACATTTTGATCAAAGTGTACATCTGCTCATGACGTACATGATGTGAATCACATCTGCAGTTAGCTTACTACGGTCATTAGGTCCACTGAACTCTATTGGTAACGATGGAACTTGTGACCAATATTTTGTTTTGGGAAACGCTCCCCATAATAGAAATGATGGGGAAGAAAACTTCTGGAGAGTCAAATTTTTTCTTCATGATTACATGACAAAGTTCAAAACATTGGAAAAAAAAAGGTAATCTTTTGTAAAATTACAAAAGTCTTCTTTACCACTGGTATTCAATTTTTTTTATTGCTCCCCCCCAAAAAAAATAAATAAATAAATGTAACTGTAGTTTAGACAAAAATTTTGGGCAGCATAACTGTTTTCAACACTGATAATAATCAGAAAAATTTATTGAGCAGTAAATCATCATATTAGAATGATTTCTGAAGATCATGTGACACTGAAGACTGGAGTAATTAATGCTGAAAATATAGCTGTGCATTATAGAAATAAACTATACTTTTAAAACGTTTGACCATTGCGTACATTGCTACATTTAAATGAAAACTCAACTTGTAATAAACAATGCACACATTCTCAAAGAACTTACATTCTGGTGATTACTTCCTTCCCTCACTGCTGTCAGTTCCCTTCAGTCATTCCCAGACCTCCTTGTTTTTAATCTTTCCCTCAAATCTACAGAAACAAATAAATAATTTTATAGACAATTTGGATGTCACGAATTGCAATAGTTATATAACTATAATCACAATACTCAATTATATATATAAATATAAATATATATTAAATCGGCACACAAGTATCGGGATAGTATTGAATTGGCAGATTAGCATATCATTCCAGCTACTATAGTCAAAACAATGAAACTCTCTTCAAGAGCGCACAATAAAAGAAAATGCTCAAAATATTGCACACATATAATACACACAACATCAATATCTCTTCCCTTGGCATTTTGAACATTTCTATGAGTAATGCTACACGCTTTGACTCTGTGTTGCTTCAAGTGCATCATTCTGCGCACTGGTTGTGTATAAGCACTGCGCACTGTATAAGAGCCATACCCTTTCGTATTATAATACATTAGCACAATGAAAGATTATTAAGTCTTTCTTGTTCTGTCCCATCTACCACACGTTGCTGCCTTCATTACTGTGCTATACATTTAAAAGAAATGTATTTTACACACACACACACACACACACACACACATACACACATACACACATACATACATACATTATATATATATATATATAAATAAATAAACACACACACACTTTTGCACATCCTGTCATACCAGTGACTGGATGTTGCTGCAATAGACTCATTTTGCAGCATTAAGGTTAACGATTAATCGATTAATTGATCGTTAATTTAAACGATGAAAATTGACATCCCTACAATGAAGTATAGAAATTCTACATTGATTTAAAAAAAAAAATGCAAAAAACGACACTGATATCGGATCGGAATTACTGTCTCTTCTCATAGTGACAGCCAATCACATTAGTTTTCTGGTATTGCATGCACTCGATTGGCTTGCGTCTGCGCAAAAGTTTTCAACTTCTGCCACGACCAACGGACCCAGAACTAATTTCACCATGCTTGACGTCACTCCATTTAAAAGTAAACGAGAGGCGTTGACTCCCCGTGTGAATGGGGCGTTATATGTCTGGATACCGCTGCACAAATCTTTCACCCATGAGAAATGTATATCCAGCACGGCCTTACATCCAGAACAGCAGAATGGTCAGGAGGACCTGAAACACATAACCAACTGAAATCAATTTAAATGTATTTAGTCTTGCCTGAGTGATGCTGAAACAACCAGGTTTAGTTTTTCACCCAGGATAAACTGCTTCCTGTGGAACAGTCTCCATGATGAATGATCTCTTGATCCTGGATCCTTGCTGCAATCCACTCGGAGATGATTTGCATGATATGTGGTTGTGTCTAAGGGTAATGAATCAATGTTACAAGAATACTGATAGCAGCACTATTGATCCTGTAGCTTATATAAATGTTTTCAGTACCGAACAAGTCAGGAACCAAATTAGTACCAGTTCTTGAAACCCATCTCTACTTGTAATAGTTGTCTTGTTCCTGCTGCCCAAACTGTCCCTTCACCTGATGATAAATATATGTGTTCATTTTAAAGCAATAAGTAATACATTTAAATTACTAGGTGGTAACAAATATATTTCACCATAAGGAACTCACTGAATCATTGACTCAACTGGTGGCAGCCAGGCCCTAAAAAAGTGAACAATTGGTTTACTTTTTGTGAAACGAAAGTATCAGATCTATTTGAGAATTAAACTAGCATTAAAAAGCGTGCATGTGAAAAACACCAATAATGAACAGATGACAGAATTTACAAGCCTGCCACTTGAGGGAGAAAAGGGGAAATTATTAATCCCACATACACTGAACATGATTTCGGCAGCCTCGGTCTAATTAACGTTAAACTTCATACAGCGGTTTATATTCAAGTTCACAGCATGGCTAGCATGAGCATCATCAAGAGCGAGCAGCAGACATTCAAACAAACTAATTAAAGTTAAGTTACTACGTTAAAAAATATATATATAATTAGAAAGTGAATACTGTATGTTTTATAGTGTTAAATTTCAAATAATTTAAAACAGGAAAGGTTATATTAGATTTTAACAGTTAACGTTACCTTAGACCACCTCTGAGACTGATTTTGAGCTAATTAACGAAACAGAGCATTTATTTATTAAATTGAATAAGAAAACCTACAAAAATACAAAACACTACTCCTCTTTGATGGCATTTAACGTTATATCAGTTAAAATCTATGAATAAAAGTAGATTTATAGCGCTTACCTTTCCTCCGTGTCCGTCCGCTGGAAGTTGACCGTTACAAAATGACGGGCACGCGCACGTCGCGCACTTCATTTAGAAAGTGACGTGCGCTGCTAATTTAAGGTTTAAATGTTCATTTGTCCTGTACTCTTTCATTAACAAACATTATCACCATTTGCTAAGTAAATTGTTTTTGTTCTTAAACTAATGGCATATATATATATATATAATTCATGCCATCTTTTAACATGCTTGATGAATTTTTTGTATAACTTATTTCCCAAAAAATAGGCTGTTCAAATGGTATCTTAATAATAATAATACATGTAGTGCAATAATATTAAAAGTTATCTGAAGACCAACTGACCACGTCGCTACAACGTCCCCAAAGGAACTAACTAGCGACGTCTTTTGAGGACGTGCCCACGACGTTTCTGGGAAGTTAGCCGAGATTCCAAAAAATGGAACTTTACCACGACGTCCTCACAACGTCGCCATAAAGTAATGTCGCGCTGACCAAATGACGACTAACTGGCGACGTCCTCACAACGTTCTGTGTTTGCTGGGATGCTGCTGTTTGCAGATTTACTGGATTTGCGTCTCACGGACATCACACTCCCGAGTCGAATGCACAAAATCCGCACTACCGAGAATGCACGTCCAAAATCAGCGTACTTTGTATTGAGAAACGCGCGCAGACCTACGTCACCAGTCTATTTTCCTAATCTTCCCGGTACTTTACACCGCGGTGGAAACGCAGAAAGCAACAGGTCTGGGGGGAAAAAAGTTCCCGGGAAAAAAAGTTCCTGGTACAAATGTTCCGGTAATTTCGGTGGAAACGTGGCATTAGGCAATCATATCAGGTGCATGTGAAAAACAATTTTGTGAGAATTATAACAATCAATACATATGTTTTAACAAAACACTTTCTGTACCGGTTACACTCACCCCCCAGAATTCACACAAAATTATTAAGAGTATAACAAATAAAACACTGGTCACTTGAATTACATGGTCTACACTTTAAAAACAGTGAAGACTCCACCTAGAAAGTTACCCAAACAAGGGATACAAATATGGAGAAAGTTGGCCAAACTTCTACACATTTTGCAGGCATACACAAAGTGCCCATTACACTTTGAAAAATTCATACCAAGTACATAAACAGGATTAGTATACACAATAAAATAGAAAAGATTACACTTTGGTTGAGATGTATTACCAGAGATAGTGTAATACTATACACAACCCTATACATGAATAACAGGAGATACAGACTCCACACCAAGTAAGGTTTCGAGTTGAATCATTGACTCAATCAGCCTACGAACAGGTCTAAGTACTCTACCAAACCTGGTAGTGTAACGATCGTCAGAGTTATGGTCAACCAAAGGATTACATGAACTGTCAGGAACAGTAGAAAAGGCACTAGATACACTGTCAAGGTCAACAGAAAACTCATTTTGTGCTTCAGAAACAGTTTGAGAAGAATGGGATGAGACCCAAGAAGCAGTACGATCATCGTCACAAACAGCAATGTGAGAAATGACAGACATGGACTCAGCATGTGACAAATCATCAGCGACAGGTAAGGTTGACTCAACCACATCACATACAGATTGAGAAGGTGTGGAACAAGGACCACCACTAGCACTTTCACCAACAGAAAACTCAGTTGAAGGCAAAAGGAAGAAAGTTAACTGGCAACAATAGATTCCGATGTACCACTTTCTCATGACCAGATTTGTCACGGATCTTGTAAATGTGCAGTAAAGGTTTGGAGTCAACAACAGAATACATGGTGGGCTCCCATTTATCGGCAAGCTTCCGTTTACCTCTACAGCCTCTGTTGGCAATGAGAACATGATCACCAACTGACAGGGGCAATCCTTTGACTCTCTTATTGTACTGATCAGACTGATGTTTTTGTTCAGCAGTAGAGTTCTTTTGAGCCAGCGCCATAGCAGACTGTAGATCACTGACAAGAGATTGAACATAGTCATTGTAATCACAGATTGACTCATCACGAAGCACGCTTCGAAACATAAGGTCAACAGGCAATCTCGGCACCCTCCCGAACATCAGGTAAAAAGGGGCAAACCCAGTGGTTTCATGTGCAGTGCAGTTATACATGAATGTCATTGTTTGTACCAACTGTGGCCACTTTTGCTTGGATCTGGGTGGAAGCGATCTCAGCATGTTACCTAATGTTCTGTTGAACCCTTCAGTCCCACCATTCCCCATTGGGTGGTACGGTGAAGTCCGTGACTTGTCAACGCCGGCAATATCAAGAAGCTCTGCTATCAGCCCACTCTCAAAATTTGCTCCCTGGTCCGAATGGATACGCTGGGGAAATCCATAGATACAAAAGAATCCATCCCAGAGTTTCTTAGCAACACTTTTAGCACATTGGTTTCGGCAAGGAAAAGCGTGAGCTAACTTGGTGAAATGATCTGAAATTACCAAGACATCCACAGATATATTGTGCCTATCTTCAGTAGACCAGAAATCAATACAGACAAGCTCCAATGGGGTAGTGTTCTTGATGCTCTCCAAGGGCGCTCTTGCTGCTGGCTCCGGAGTTTTACTCAGGACACAACGGGCACAAGTCTTGACATAATCACGGACATCACGTTCCATCCCATGCCAATAGAACCTCTGGCGGGCTAAAGACAGGGTACGTGGCTGACCTTGGTGACCGGCCAGATCATGAACACCAGAGAGTGCTTGCTGTTTCATAGAGGCAGGCAGGACGAATTGAAATTTTTTATGCTTCGAGAGTGGATCTTTGACAGCTCTATACAGGATGCCATTAAGCAAACAGAGTTTTTCCCACTGCCTCAAAATCCTCAAAACTAGCAAATCCTCATTTGCACACTCACGCCTGGTAGGTCTGCGCTTCCTGCTGACATAGAAAGCCACCCTCGAAATAACTGCATCTTTGTGCTGCTGACACTGCAGTTCAGACAATGAAAAGGTATGGATTACGTCTTGACAGTCGGGAATCAAAGAAGTCAAATGACCACCCACGAATGTTGCTCTGTATGCAGCTCCTGAATCCCAATCATCACAGAGAGACAAGATAGATGAAACATCCTCAGAAGTCATGGAAAAGTTCATCTCAGAGCTTAGATTGAGTTCAGTTTCAAGTGTCTGTGGCTGGCACGTGAGATGGAATGTCCTCTGCACAGAATCATCTGCCACACTGTGTACATACTTCAGTAGTTCAGAGTAAGGCTCGGACAGAAGTCGCTGACTCACTGGGTTGACGAATGGGTCACGACTTTCAATCGTCCAGGAACGTACTTGATTTTAAAGTTGTACGGTGCAAGTTTTGAAACCCAGCGCTGCTCACAAGCATCTAATTTAGGTTTTGTCAAGATGTACGTGAGCGGATTATTGTCCGTCCACACGGTAAACTCATGACCTCTTAGCCAGTGACTGAACTTGTCGCACACTGCCCACTTGAGGGCCAAGAATTCTAGTCTGTGTGCAGGGTAATTGGCTTGGCTGCGGCTCAAAGACTTGCTGGCGAAAGCTATGGGACGTGCTTTGTCCTCACCACTGGGAACTTTAGAAAGTACTGCCCCTAAACCGTCCAACGATGCATCAGTGCAAAGAATAAATGGACGCTCAAAGTCAGGGTGTGCCAGGACCACGCTCTCGACAAGGGCTCTCTTTAACTCTTCGAAGGCGACGTCACAATCAGGAGTCCAGTCCTGGGGAGACAACTCCCGATAAGTGCCAGATCGATTACGGCTACTTGTGCCTTTCGTCAAACGTTTTTGACCGGCCGTCAAATTGAACAATGTCTTTGCGACACGTGTACAGCCAGGGATGAAGCTCTGGTAGTATAGAACCATGCCCAGAAATGATCTTAGTTTCTTAGGCGAAGGTGTGACATTATCTTCCTTCATCAAGTCATTCTTTTGAAAGGCTGAAATGACAGCTACCTTGTCCTCATCCACGGAAACTCCAGAACCGCTGATCACATGGCCCAGAAATTTGATGGAGCGCCTGAGAAAGTGACACTTTTTCGGAGCCAACTTCAAATTACTAGCTCTCAACCGTGAAAAAACTACTTCCAAGCGTTTCAAAGCCTCCTCTTCAGAGCGGGGCAAAAACCAGCAAATCATCTAGATAGCAAAGGAGGCTGGAAAAATTTAGATCTCCAAACACACTGAGCATCATGCGCATAAAGGATGCTGGGCTGTTACACAGGCCTTGGGGAAGACTGTTGTATTCGTACAAGCCCATTGGTGTTGTAAATGCGGTGTAATGACGATCAGAAACATGGAGCGGGACGTGGTAAAATCCTGACGTCAAATCAACAGAGCTGAAGAAAAGATTGCCTCCTAGAGCAGCCAGGCAGTCTGCCTGATGAGGCAAAGGATGAGCATCCTTAATGGTCTTTGCATTAAGCCAGCAAAAGTCCGTACAGACTCTGAGAGATCCATCCTTCTTCCATACCATTACCAAAGGAGATGCATACTCGCTGACGGATTTGCTAATGATGCCTTTCTCTTCCATTTCAGAAAGTACCTCTCTCAACTTCTGGTAGTGGGCAGGAGGGGTTCGGCGATATGGCAGACGAAACGAACGCTCATCGCTCAGATGAATTCGGTGTACAAAGTCCTTCACCTCTCCACAATCTAGTCTGTCTCTGGAGAAAACATCACGATAGGACACGATAAGACTCGCCAACTCCTCCTTCCATGACTTGAAGACCTCACACCCTTCGATATCAATGCCCTCCAAACCATACTCATGCAGTAACTGCACAGGATCAACAGTTGGAATAGACTTGGGGAAAGCTGCATCAGGAACTTGAGGTCTGCACACATCTTGTGAAACTAACATCCTCCACTGCCAAACAAGGAGACACATCAGCCAGCTTAGCATTACGTCGAAGAGTTATTGGAGACTGGGTGGGATTTAAGATCTTCATCGGCACCCATCGATCACCCCACATAGGAGTCACCACACGTCCAACAAGAACATGACGTGGCGCTGAATGTGACGTAGTGGGCTCGACGATGACGGAGCTTCCTGGGGAGACATTAGTGTAGCAGGTAGTTTTCCCCAGACAAGGTGCTCACACCTGGGAAGCAAGGTAACGGCCTGACAAAGCCTAACTGTGCCGAGCTTAGTGGGCTGTTGGGGACCAGACCAACGAGAAACACCGCTCAAGAGCTCAAGAAATTCTTCACACTCAGGGTCGCTGTTTTGGCAGGAAATTAGTTCCCAGTATCTCTTTTCGGCTTTCATCTTCTGAAGCACACATTTGATTACATTACTGCCGATAATGAACTCATCCTTCTGTCCAGGCACTACTAAGGTTGGTACGATAAACTTGAACCCGTAGACTTCGATTTCCAGGTCATATGTGCACTTAGGCTGAGTAGTCAGACCACCGCAGCCCACCAGGACCACATTACCAGGAATCACTGAGGGTTGAGGGAGAACTCCATCGGCACGCAACTTGGATTCACTTTCCATACTCAGTGTGCAAGCCATGCTGCCAGAATCTAGCATACCGTTCAGCACGGACTGGCCACCGACAGTCACAGGGGCATAAAAGAGTTCACTAGCTCCATCAATTTTCTGAGATCCCACATACAGCACTGTTTTGTCGGGTGGCAACAATTTGCAACTATTTACAAAAATCTCATGTGGGTCTGACTCATCTTTTGGGGGAAATACGCCACTGCCCATGTTATCCCCCTCCGTACATGGGCTATTTAGTTTAACTGAAGGGCTGAAGGCGGCAGCTCAAGGCCTGTCGTCCTAGGACAATTGCTCTTAAAGTGTCCAGGTTTGAAGCAGTTACGACAAAGCCTCTGGCGCATACAATGAGTATGTGTACTGTGCTCTTTAGATTGACATACTCTACATGCTGAGCTCAGACTGGGCTTGGGGTCTGAAGTTCTGACAGGACAGTTTGGGATGGACGAGGACAGTGAGGCAGTGCAGAGAGATAAAACTTTGTCCATCATGCCAACCAACTGCTGCATACTAGCATCAGGAGTAAAAGGAGCAGCTTTGGGGTTCAACTGACCAGTTAAACTTGGTATCTGGCTTGAGAGTTCAGGCTGTTTGGGAGAACTTGACACAGAATCGTCACAGACAGTTACAGTGTTCTGATGGCAAGCAGATACAGGCAATGAGCGTGAAGTTCTAGCAAAAGCTCTCTTCAGAGTCCTGCGATGACTATCCAGTCACTCTTGAACTTCAGCAGCACTCCACTGTTCAGCAGCCTTGAACTGAAAAGACAAAGCAAGGCCAGGATCTGGACAGTGTGAGATAAACATCATAACAGCAGGGTCCTCAACACATTTGTTCCGTCTACGCAAACACTCATCAGCCACATCAATCGCCTTATTGAGCCGTATCCAGTAGTCCATTGGGCTCTCATCTGCCCTAGGCAGGGTGTTATAAAAGTCAGACATAGGCATATTTGAATACATCAACTCACTGAACTAGCAAACTAACAAACTCACCTCAAACATGACTCAGTTCGAATAGGGAAAAAATAAATAAATGCAATAACGGTTTCAAAAAAATGAGAAGGAAAAAAAAAACAAAAAAACAAACAAACACTGAAATCACTTAACTAATATGCAGATAAATGTAGTTTGCATAAATATTCATTTAGACTCTCTCAAAACAGTCCAATGTTAGTTTCAGGGAGGAAAAAAATAAATAATTATGTGACGATCACAAAAACACTGTCCTTCAGCTTGCAAAATGTGATCACAAAAATATCCCTTCAGTGATGAGCGTGCAGCAGTGCAAAAAAAAAAAAAAAGTTCAACACGTCATTAATAAAAGTCAAAACAGTTTTTCATCATACTTCTTAAAAGGGCAACCGTTCAACCTTTACCGTCTGTGATATGAGCAACAGAAGATAGAACCCTGATGACGAGATGAAATGAGCGGCGGCCTCCGCGAACGTCGAAACACTCTCACATCCAGCGATCTTTCATGGCACACCGTAGTCTGTTGAAGCAGCAACTCCGGCGATCGGTAATAAGCCGATCATGCGAAATCCGAAGGATCACGGCACCACGTGTAACCGGTGGCTCGCGACACCAGTTATAAAATCACTTTTCTCTGCGTTGTGAAAACAGACACGGGACAACAGGCGGCGGTTTCACTGGGTTTTACTCCGAGATCTGATGTAAAACAAATAAAAACAGCCTCCGAGTACAATCACCCTTATCTTGCTCTATAAAACAAATGTTACGTAGATTTAATTACCATGTGCTTTTCATCTCCACATATTAGGCCAAAGACACAAATATAACTTAAATTGGGCAAAATGACAAAAATAACCACACAGGTAAGTAAAATAACATAATACACATAATTTGCAATGAAGATATAGAAATAAAAGCAACAATTAAAATAAAGATTAATAAGGATTAGCAGGAGCCAAAAATAACCCACCTCTTCCATGCAATTACAATGCCAAGAGGAAGAGGAGGGGTCATAACAGGAAATTATGTAGGCTCATGATGACATCACAGCAATTAATGGGGAAACGTACTCAACACACTTAGGCAATCATATCAGGTGCATGTGAAAAACAATTTTGCGAGAATTATAACAATCAATACATATGTTTTAACAAAACACTTTCTGTACCGGTTACACATAGTCATGATGAATCGTGAGGTGTCTGATAAACGTGTTCGCTCTCCACCTCTGCAGGGACTGACTAACTATTCACACCACTGAGAGTTGGCCTTTTCCCCAGTTTTATTTGTATTTTTTCTTCTTAGTCTAGGAAGCTCACAGATCCATTCTGCTCCAATTCAGCATTTGCTTTTGACCATTTAAAAAGGTTTTGTAGTTTTATTAGATGTTTGTTGTTATTTACACATACAGAATATACTCTGAACCACTGACTATTACCTGAAGCACAATCATAACCTCATAGAAATGTTATGAAATGGACTCACAAGGCTACCTCTGTCCTCCACAGAAGAGAGCATCTGGATGAAACAAAAAATTGTGGAAAATGCAGCCTATGGGTGACCGTTGCCATGGTCTGCAGAGATTGTGCCACTGAGCTGTAAATGTCTTAATGGATTGGCAGTCAGAGGTCTAATGGAGAAACCAGTGATGGACAAAATAATGCTCATACTGCAGGGAAGGCTTCTCAGATTACAAACCAGCTCGCTTTACCAATTATAGCATCAAAAACATGTTTTAAAAAAGATGGTCCTTCGCATTTCACGTCTATTCTTGAAAAGTGTCACTTGGTTTAGTGATACTTATACAAACAGTCTTCCATAGCAGAAGGCTGTGGCTGATAATGCAGAACGAAGCAACACAACAGTAGCAATTGGCAAGCGTTTTTAATAACCACTTATCAAAAGAAAAGAGGTCATTATTTCTCAGACCCAGAATAGGAAGATCGTTGCTGAGGGAAATCAGGGTTCATGAAGCCTTTCATGTCTTTCTCTTCACTGCCATCTCGTGGCTTTATTAAGAGACAGCCTGGGGTCGATGCCTTGATGGAGTTTGTGAAAATACCGTTAGAAAAAGATACTGGTGAAGGTTCAGAGTTGTTCGTATTGTCCTAATTGAGGAGCTTGTGTATTAATACCTCGTGTGTTACTTTAAAACTACCACTAAAGTCAAGTGAAAATAATGAAAAATGAAAGACTTCGATTATGTCATGATTTGCTAAACTCCATAGAATACAGTTAAAGGGATAGTTCACTCTCAAATTAAATTTTGATATGTTTTAGCTTACCTCAAGGACATCCAAGATGTAGGTTTCTTTGTTTCCTCAGTATTTCCCATTTTGATATTTTTAGGTCCAACCGTTCTTGTCTGTGACTCACATAATGGATGTCTATGGTCACCACCTCAAAGAGCATGCACAGAGGAGTCAAAATTAAACAATTCCCCATCATAAGTACACATTGATGACCTAAGACAAGAAACGAGCGGTTTGTGTAAGAAAACGAACAGTATTTATATCTTTTTTACCTTTTTTACACAACCACGTCCAACTGATCTGAGTTCGCGAGTGCTTCCCGACGTGACGTGCGCGCACGCTCTGGCTTTAGTCTGTGCAAGCGCGGAAAACCCCGGATGTGATGTCTCGCGCATGCACATCACTCATTGTTTACCACATGCTACGCTTTCAATCTGCACTGTCTGAAATATAATGCAGTAATTGTAATAAATTAATGTTTATAATGCACCCTATAATCGTTGCGTTTATAATAAAAATACAACACATTACTCACTCTATTGACAGCTTGCCATTGGGTCCCTCTGGCATTGGACGTCGCCTCCAGTTTATACGTGGCAAACTAAACACAACGTGCAAAACGCTGGGTTCTCAACAGCGGAGAAAAATCAGGATCTTCAGTCAGGCAGGCGTGTGATGTGATACTGTCAATGTCCTCTCGTCATCTTGTAGTTGTTCCATTCGTGACAACATATGCTCTCCACTTCTGTTGGCTTGCTACTAAAACACACTTGCTACTAAAACACCACCAATTTTGAAGAGATCTCTGTCTCTGCGGCTTGAAGACGTGCTGCTGCAGCGGATCGCTCCTGAGTACTTGGTCTGTGTATTCTGTTTCAAATAAATATGGTTGTGAAAAAAATTCAACGTTGTCTATGGATATATTGAAATCGTCTTCCATTGCAATTTCTTGTACGTCTAAATATGTTTAGATCTTCACAGTGAAAGGTAATACTTCCGAAATCTGTGTCAACCATAGGCACTAAGTGTAAACAATGAGTGATGTACACGCGCGAGAGATCGCTTCCGGCGTTTTCTGCGCTTGCGCAGACCAATAAGCCAGAGCGCGCGCGCACGTCACATCGGGAAGCAATCACGCATTCAGATCAGTTGGACGTGGTTGTGTACAAGAGGTAAAAACTAAATAAATACTGTTCGTTTTCTTACACAATCCGCTCGTTTCATGTCTTAGGTCATCAATGTGTACTTACGATGGGGAATTGTTTAATTTTGACTCCTCTGTGCATGCTCTTTGAGGTGGTGACCATAGACATCCATTATGTGAGTCACAGACAAGAACGGTTGGACCTAAAAATATCAAAATGGGAAATACTGAGGAAACAGAGAAACCTACATCTTGGATGTCCTTGAGGTAAGCTAAAACATACCAAAATTTAATTTGAGAGTGAACTATCCCTTTAATTAAGAATAGTATTATTCATTCTTGTGCTTATTACTACTTTTACTTACTATTATACTATACATTTTAGAAAAACACTGTCACCACTGTTAATTAAGCGTTTTATGCTTATGCTTCGACCTTATAAAGTTGTGCCAGTAAACAAGTTGGCTGTGGATAAATGTTTATACATCATTGGCAGAGCTCTGACTCCTGTAATGACCTGAAAATACTTAAGTCTACAGTTGCTTTGACCTATATATTATAAAAGCCTCACTAGTGCACTGTAAGACTTCATATATTTTATATGTTCATCTGAGAGCAACCGCCTGATATTTTATATCGTTTCTTTATACGACAGTTTGAAATTAACTTACAAACAATAGTTAATCAGTTACTTAGTGAAGTGTGTGAATAATATAGAAAATTGTTAACTACTAAGTCTCACTGTTACATTTTTGCTAGTTTGCTTCAGAATTTCTGTTTTGAAGAAAAAAAAAGAAAAGAAAAACATTCTGAAAAATTGTCTGAAAGACATTTCTATTTGGGATATTTTTCTATTTAATAATATACTATATAAGTGAACTGTACAGTACATGGACAAATAAAAGATGTGTGTTGTGGATTTTTGATATTTCAGCACTGCATTCTGCACATTAAGTGTGATATTTGTCTACATTCTTCAAGAATGTGACAATATATATACTGTATATATAGCCTACACACTGCAGGTTTCTCCATTTATCTTCAAGATTGCCAGTGTTTCTGACTGGTTAAATGTGAGTGATTGGAATGAGCCGAGTGGAAGTTAGTGAAAAGCTGAGTGAGAGAGTTTGCATTAATATTCTGGATTAAAATCATATGTACTGTATATACTGTATAATGCAAACATAGTTTGCATACAAGTAGTATGGCAGTAGGCCATTCTGAACTTAGTCAGTGTTTCACTTTAATTTACTTGACATTGACTTTACCCACAGGGATATTATTAAGTGAAATCTATAACAGAATCAAACGTTGACAAGAAATGTTGTCATGCCTCAAAAAGGATGATTTAAAAAAACTTTACAGCTCAAATAAATAAATAATTAAAAATAAATTAAATAACAAAATTAAGTAATAAAGAAATATTTATATAAAATAAATAATGTAAGAGCTCAACCTTACTTGCATTAATAACCTGTTAATATTCCTGTATAGTCTATACACTGATGATTTAATTATTCAAAACATGTCATGAGTGCTGAGCATTAAGGATCTGCTAGTTCTGATTTAAACTGAATATATAACCTGGAATATTCCTTGAAGTGTTCAGATTTCTGATGAATGTGATAAAGGAAAAGTGTTTATAAATCGGATTGCATCATAACAGTCAGTGATCTCATGGATTAAAGTTCTCCTTATAGCTACGGATTTCCGTTAATTGAAAATGCTGGGTTGTTTCAACCCAACTTTGGGTCAAATATGGACTAACCCAGCTGTTGGGTTAAATTTTGTAATTAAATTTTTAACCCAAAAGTTGGGTTAGTCCATATTTGACCCAAAGCTGGGTTGAAACAACCCAGCATTTTTTAGAGTGTACGGCGGATTTCCATCAATTGAAAAAAAAAAAAGAAACGTACCCTAGCGCACTGTTGTTGTTCTTCTTCCAGTAATCATCCCTGGCACGGCTGCAGCTTCAGTGACAGTGATGCTGCTCACATCATTCACAGTCGGTTATTGGCAGGGAACACAGCAAAGCCTGAATCTTATTAAAAACAATCCTACTATGTAATGTTAATTATACTATTTACTTGTCTTTTTAAGTTAAAATAAATTCAGTGGGGAGGGCGCGTGGTCCATGGGAAATAGTCCTACCACCACAGCTGGAAAAAATCCTAGGAAACACTGCATACATTTAATTAAAATAGAAAAATGCCATTAAAAAGAATGTCTGTAAATCACTTTGAGTCAAATGTTAGGAAGGCTAATATTTGATCACAATTATTTTTTGTACAACCCGGAATTCCGGAAAAGTTGGGACGTTTTTTAAATTTTAATAAAATTAAAACTAAAGGAATTTCAAATCACATGAGCCAATATTTTATTCACAATAGAACATAGATAACGTAGCAAATGTTTAAACTGAGAAATTTTACACTTTTATCCACTTAATTAGCTCCTTTAAAATTTAATGCCTGCTACAGGTCTCAAAAAAGTTGGCACGGGGGCAACAAATGGCTAAAAAAGCAAGCAGTTTTGAAAAGATTCAGCTGGGAGAACATCTAGTGATTAATTAAGTTAATTGATATCAGGTCTGTAACATGATTAGCTATAAAAGCTTTGTCTTAGAGAAGCAGAGTCTCTCAGAAGTAAAGATGGGCAGAGGCTCTCCAATCTGTGAAAGTCTGCGTAAAAAAATTGTGGAAAACTTTAAAAACAATGTTCCTCAACGTCAAATTGCAAAGGCTTTGCAAATCTCATCATCTACAGTGCATAACATCATCAAAAGATTCAGAGAAACTGGAGAAATCTCTGTGCGTAAGGGACAAGGCCGGAGACCTTTATTGGATGCCCGTGGTCTTCGGGCTCTCAGACGACACTGCATCACTCATCGGCATGATTGTGTCAATGACATTACTAAATGGGCCCAGGAATACTTGCAGAAACCACTGTCGGTAAACACAATCCGCCGTGCCATCAGCAGATGCCAACTAAAGCTCTATCATGCAAAAAGGAAGCCATATGTGAACATGGTCCAGAAGCGCCGTCGTGTCCTGTGGGCCAAGGCTCATTTAAAATGGACTATTTCAAAGTGGAATAGTGTTTTATGGTCAGCCGAGTCCAAATTTGACATTCTTGTTGGAAATCACGGACGCCGTGTCCTCCGGGCTAAAGAGGAGGGAGACCTTCCAGCATGTTATCAGCCTTCAGTTCAAAAGCCAGCATCTCTGATGGTATGGGGGTGCATAAGTGCATACGGTATGGGCAGCTTGCATGTTTTGGAAGGCTCTGTGAATGCTGAAAGGTATATAAAGGTTTTAGAGCAACATATGCTTCCCTCCAAACAACGTCTATTTCAGGGAAGGCCTTGTTTATTTCAGCAGGACAATGCAAAACCACATACTGCAGCTATAACAACAGCATGGCTTCGTCGTAGAAGAGTCCGGGTGCTAACCTGGCCTGCCTGCAGTCCAGATCTTTCACCTATAGAGAACATTTGGCGCATCATTAAACGAAAAATACGTCAAAGACGACCACGAACTCTTCAGCAGCTGGAAATCTATATAAGGCAAGAATGGGACCAAATTCCAACAGCAAAACTCCAGCAACTCATAGCCTCAATGCCCAGACGTCTTCAAACTGTTTTGAAAAGAAAAGGAGATGCTACACCATGGTAAACATGCCCCGTCCCAACTATTTTGAGACCTGTAGCAGAAATCAAAATTGAAATGAGCTCATTTTGTGCATAAAATTGTAAACTTTCTCAGTTTAAACATTTGCTATGTTATCTATGTTCTATTGTGAATAAAATATTGGCTCATGTGATTTGAAAGTCTTTTAGTTTTCATTTTATTAAAATTTAAAAAACGTCCCAACTTTTCCGGAATTCGGGTTGTATTTTTTTATTATTGATCAGATGTTGCTCCTAAATGTTTTTTTTTTAATTAGGAGGACAAGCGCTCCTAATTACAATAAGAAAAAAAACTGCTCTTAAACTGTGTGTGTGACAGGTATGGCTGTGGAATGGGGTTTAGCTGAGGAAAAATCTTCAGTCAAAAGATTTTTATTTTATTTATTTATTAGAGTTTAATAATATATCACATTTTGAGATGTTTTGATTAGTTAGATTATCTAGTTTCTTGCTACCTTCTTAGCAGACAGTACTCACTAGGCTCCGTTTCTCTTTATCTCAGAAATGATGAGCTGTTTGCAAATGAGCTCTGCTGGCTGGAAGGAAGCTGTGGTTCAAATGATGTGTAACCAGCTCCCCCCCATTCAGTGGTCTCTACCATATTGTCATTCATGTGTGATTTCTGGACCCTTTAATCTGACTTGGTTTAGTTTATGTCCATGTCAATTTGAATAGAAAATTATAGTTATTATGTGTGTTTTCAAAGTTTTCTGGTATTCAATAATAGATTCAGAGTTCAACACTGAATTTCAAGATTTCTCTCTCTCTCCCTCCCTCTCTCTCTCTCTCTATATATATATAAAGTTTGTAACCCATTGTATGGATGTGACACCTGTGGGTTGGATATGTCATGATCCTCACACGTGTAACCTGACACTGATGTGTGTGTGTGTGTGTGTGTGTGTGAGAGAGAGAGAGAGAGAGAGAGAGAGAGAGAGAGCTCTTGTTGTTTATCCAGGAGCAGCACAGAACATGCGCGACGCTGCGAGCTCTGTGTGCCTGGAGTTTACTCTCTTGAGCTCTTCCCGAGCTTTTACACGAGTGTAGCCAGACAAAGGGAGCTGATGTGTGTTTTGTGTGTGTGTCCCTGATGAAAATGTGGATGAGGTCAGAGCGATCTGGGAAGTAGAGAGACTTGTGTTTGGAGAGAGATATGCATTTGTCGCACACTTGATCTGACCACACAACAAAAGCAGAGGTGCTCGGCAGCTGTTTACCTGTGTGTGAACACAACGTGGACACACACACACACACACACACACACACGGACACACGGACAGACGGAGGCATGTGCTCAGTTACCGTAGCCGTATGGGGTTTATGAAGAAATAACGGCTTCACGGACAGCTGCTGTAGGCCTCTCCGCTAACGTAAACTCAGCCTCACCGGACACGGTCTCTCATCCACCAGGAGAAATGGGTCTAATTTTCGCCAAACTATGGAGTTTCTTCTGTAATCAAGGTAAGAGCTTGTGTTCTGGCTGTTTTTCAGTCAGTGTCTTTGACTGTTGTCCGCCTCGGGCTGATATCCAGCGGAACTGAGCTAATGTTGATGCTAGTGAGCTCGTTTAAACCCGCTGCTTCTTCACCTGTGAAAACCACAGTCTTTGTCTTTTTATTCTTGCTATATTTTAAACCAGAGCGTATCGTGTTTTCACCTCGTAACGTTAATTGTAACAGTTTGTTAGTCGCTTAGCTAGTCCGTTACCTTCTCCCGGTAACGTTAGCTCAAACACATCAGATGTTCGTGGTAATAGGGTATTATAAATGTATTTTAAATGATCTGCAAACTGAGTATCGTCCACTTGTTAAATTAAGTGCTTTATGAAAACTGTAGGAAGTAACCAAGGTAAGATTTTTTTCCTCCAAAATTACAGCTGTGATGCTATCAGGTGTCGTTACCATGGAACTAAATGATTATTATACACATTCATATTGTATTTAAGTGATATCTCACAGTAGTACTACTATTATGGTTCCTTGCCAGAAACGTGGTATTACCTTGGTACCATGTTGAAATCATTTATAATCATTCCTATGATGCCCAAAATATTATGTTTAGCAGCTAACTAGGTTTTAAGGCAAGACACCACAGGTGAATAGTGTAAAAGAAGACAAAAAAAGTAATAGACACCACTAAACCATTCATCACAGTACATTAAGACAGTTGTTTGTATTACATGTTTTCTAAAATAAAATAAAAATCTAATGAAATATACATTTAAAGCTGCAGTAGGTAACTTTGTAAAAAATGTATTTTTTACATATTTGTTAAACCTGTCATTATGTCCTGACAGTACAATATGAGACAGATAATCTGTGAAAAAATCAAGCTCCTCCCAGTGGTCCTATTGCCATTTGCAGAAATACACCACTCCCAGTAAGAAACAACCAATCAGAGCTGCGGTCCGTAACTTTTTTTTTGTTTAAAATTTACAAAATGTATATAATAAGCGAGTACACCATGAATCTTTTTCTAGCCAAAAACAAAACTTGTCACAAAATGAATCTTTAGGTTAGGCCTGACTATTTCAGGGGGCTTGTCAGAAGTCCATTATTTTTTTAATTCTGTTAACGTTTGTTGTGTGCGCACTTAAAACAACTATTTGTCATTCCTCTTATACCACTGACCTCTTTACTATATATTTTTCAAAGTGTCAAGATTGTATATTCATTTGTTTTTCTTCTGTATGTATTGGTTCACTATTAATGTTTCGTTGATGCTGCAGTAATTTCTGAATTTGCAGTATTTTGAAAGCTCATATTGGATCTCTCCTGTTCATTGGCAGCTGCTGCTTGTTTGTCAGCTCCATTTTTCAACACCATCATGCACACTTAACTAGAGTACAGTAAAAAAAAAAAAAAAAAATATATATATATATTATTTCTCCAGTGCAATAAACAAAATTAAGAGGGAACAAATCCAGTACATTGCTTTGTGCTGCTTTTCATGCTACATGAATTAAAGCAGAAAATATGACAGTCTCCAAACCTTAAAATGTAAAACCTACTGTTCCTAAAGATGGATTAATCATATCAAAAATACTGTCTCAGTTTTTTTTTAAATATACGAGTCCATTTTCCAAACCGTGTTTTTAGCCAGTCCTGATTCACTAGGGTACACCTATAATAAGTGTTTATATTCGGACTATTTTAGATTGCTTCGGGGTAACCGCAGCGGAGTAACCCAGTACCTTTGTGATTCTTCATAGACATAAACAGAGACATAAACAGAGAGAAGTAGCTCCGGATACAATGTTCTTCCGCAAGACACTAGCAGTTCTGTTTATTAACCGCTAGAGCGTCAAAAGTTACCGACTGCAGCTTTAAGGGCATTATATATCCCTTTTTATCACTCCATAAATCAGGAAAAAACTGTCAATGGCTAGAAAAGAAACATGTAAATTATAAAACCATCTTCAAAAACCTGCAAAATATAGATTGTGTGTTTTCTTTCCACTTGTTTGCTATGGAAGCAAAATAGCCCAAAATCTGAAAATTGACCAGTGTTTGAAAAAACGATGGTTTTGGTCTTGATGGGCTTGATCTAAAGTAATCCCTTGATCCCGAGATAAAACTCAGACTATTCTCCAGTCTCCTAGCTCTTACACGTGCTCTGGTTTAATTTGTTCAGATCTGATTTGTTCTCATAGGTTTTGTTCTCTGACGAATGTTTGTTTTCACTGCTGCTGTGACAGATATGACTATCATGATGTAGGGCTCAGATATCAGCTTTAACTTGTGCAATGACAATAAAAGAATCAGATTTTTTGAATTGAAAATGCTTTTGTGTAGAGTAACAGATGCCACGACCACCTGGCAAACACGTTTTCCTCTCCATTGTTTGCCAGTTTCAGCAGTCCATTCAGCCTGCCCAGAGAGATCCAGCCTTCAGGACACAATGATGGATTGTGATTGTGTCTGAAAGTTACTCTTCTAACTGCATTTGAACCTGAATGCATATTTTTCTTTATTTGAGAAGATGAACATTGACAAAGTGTGCAAACAGCAGAATGGTATTTTCTGGTTATTTTTGTTTTGTTAATTTTAGCAGTTTTGTCCAATTACATTCCTAACCAGATCTAGATTGTTGTAATGTCAGACAGATGTTGCTTTAACACTGGAATGGACATTTTTGATATTGCCTTCTAGATTCATTTATTACAAATGAGCTAGCCAGTCCTCTGGGCTAGATGCCAAGTAGGTCCAAAAGCAGGAGAAAGTAGGATAACTCTTTGGCCTTCTTTTCTAGATGTTGGATTTGTAATCTCATTCTTGTTCCTAATTCCTTGGATTAGTGTCTTGAAGAGGACCATCATTTCATTAGTGTTACTCTCTAATAAACATTCCTGCAGTCATACACAAAAAAAGGAATTCTTGCAGTGTATTGTAAATATTGTAAATAGTTTAAGAACTTTTTAAATAAGTTAACTGTAGCTTTAACTATTGGTCCTGTAAATAATTAGTCAAAGTTCATAGCTTTTTTCCTTTGACTGAAGCTTTAAGGAGTAGCTTGTGTAGTTTTAAATTAGAGGCAGGTTAAATTTGTCATTGGGTTTGTTCTGAGTTCCACCAAATCTGTGGGTGGCGTTAACTGTAGACTTGAGAAACCATGTCTCTTTATGGCTTCACTTTGTCCTGTAACATTTTTCCTGGAGGCTTAAAAAAGTCAAATGGGGTCAGTCATTGAGGAAGTAATAGCGGTGAAATATTATTAGTCTTTGTCGAGCTGTTAGAGATAACATGAGTTATCCAGTCCTGCTTCCTGTAGTTCACATTGAAGTGAAAAGGTGAAAAAAAAATCCATTCTTTCTCACATACAAACACACACACATATGCTGTCAGATTTTCGTCTCATTGCTCTGACAAATGATGGATCTCTACTAGTTTATCTAATCACATCTTCCTCTGTTATGCAAGCGTGCAGCTCACGTGGCAGAGCTGTGCTTTTTCTGTGGGATTGTTGGACCAATTATCTTCCAGTTAATAGAAATGAGAGGCCAACAGAAACAAACTAGCTATAAATGAAAGAAAAGAGCACAGCTAATGTGACGAACCAATGTTAACATTTTATCTGAGGCTTAAAGTTTTCTCTTTGTATTTCATGTACATAATTGATTCCATTATTTTTTACATTTTATTGGCATACATATCCTTGTTAACTGAGAAGGATTGATTGCTTTTCATTTGTTGTTTGTTTTTGACCATTCTCATAATCAGTTATGTATTTTTATTTCTGTTATGTAGAACACAAGGTGATAATTGTGGGTCTGGACAACGCTGGGAAAACCACTATACTTTATCAGTTGTGAGTAACGTGTATTTTGTTTTCTTTACAGTCATGCAAAGCTTTAAGCAATTATGTAAAATGTATCTGATCACTCTACACATTAATCTAGAAATAATGTGAATGAACTCCACAACATCTTAAGCTGCAAACTTTGACAAACAGAGTGCTCCACCACCACTCCATCATGAGTACAATTCATGCCAACAGCCCGTAATGTAACGGCATATTTAGCTAGAATTCACATGTTAAACATATTTAGCTAAAGCTTGATACAGATGGATCTCTCAAATCAGGAGGTTATAATGACGGCACAATAGACGAGCGGGAAGTTACAGGCTAGTTCTCAAGGAGTTTGTCTGTTCTTTTTACTGAATATTTTCGGGTTAAAGCCAGATTTAAACCGGTACAGCACATTCACATGCAATCGCTTGCGCAATAATGCATTCAAACAAATGTAATCTTACAGTGCTACTTCATCTGTATCTGATTTTGAATGAACAGAAATCTGTAAGAAATGCATCGATCTTTAGATAAAATAAGTGACGAAACTGTACTGTTATTTTCAAACTAAATTTGCTTAGCAGAAAGCAGCAATTATACCTTTAATGCTGATAACCATGTTATTAGTTTGGCACGTGATAGGAAAAAAGGTTTGCACACAATAGCCTGTGCCACTTGGAAACTCTCCTGTTATTTAAAAAAAAAAAAGATTTTTTTTTTTATATATATATATATATATATAGGCTACGTTATGAACATAACATTTCAAATATACTGAAATACTTCAGCCAAGGAGCGAAGGCGCAGTGGTAGTGGGAAATTGTGAACCCGGAGCACAGCTGGAGCGGAGTGATTATTAAAGGGGTCATATGATGAGATTTCATGAGATTTTCCTTTCTCTTTGGAGTGTTACAAGCTCTTGGTGAATAAAGAAGATCTGTAAAGTCTCAAATCCAAAGAGATATTCTTTATCAAAGTTAAGACTCTGCCACACTTCCTAAAACATCTCGTTCAAACACGCCCCACATGTCCACTTCACTGTGTGGAAATATTTGCATAATTTCGTAAAGAAAGAAGACATGGTTTCAGTAACCGCAGTTAGTGTTGAAGCAGTCATGTCAGAGAGATGCTGCGTGTATCTAGGCGAAAACAAAAGCACTTTATTTCCACACAGTGGAGTCAGCTGTCTTAACAGTCCGTGGCTTGTGTACTGCAAAAGCAAACAAGCTTCACCATTGTCTGTCACACCACTCTGTTCCCCTTTTATGGTAAAACTAAGGACATTATTAACTGTCTTTACATTTATTTTGAAAGATGACGCTTGTGATTATGGAAAGGGGCGTCACATTTCTGACGAGTGTTTGCAGTGTTCAGCCAATCACAATGCACTGGGTCATTTGGCCAATCAGAGCAGATTTTGCTTGTCTGAAGGAGGGACTTTGTAGAAAACGATATGTTTGAAAGAGGCGGGGCATAGAGGACCTACAATAATGTACAGTATTTGAAAAATAATGTGGTTTTTTTAAAACATTAAATCATGTCAACATTTTCTGTTACGCCAAATACACAAAATAGTGATCTTTTAAAAAGCATCATATGACCCCTTTAAATACTCTGAGCGTCTGGCACAGTTGCAGCTTGTAGCTATTAATTTTAAAACAAGAAAGCAAACAATAGCGATAATAGTCATTAATTCTAGTTAACATATGCTAATTTGAACAGATTTATATTCTTATTGTAAAATAATGGAACATTAGGTCATGAATATCATCTCAAAAGTCATGAAGAAGTCAGTTGGTAGTCTAAATTTATTGGTAAAAATGTGTACGGACCCTGGATTAAGGACATAAGGCAATTGTCTGAACATACAATACAAACTAAACATTAAAATGTATTCATTATGTAATATCATGTATGGTGTATATATACAGCAAAGTAAAACAATAGCTAGAGACACTCTAGCACACTCTAGACACTCTCACACAGTCTCAGTGTGGTAATTCATGTGAAATATAAACTGAATCAGTGTAGTGTGTTTCATCTGAATCTGTTTTGTTGTGCAGTTTAATGAATGAGGTGGTGCACACGTCTCCTACAATCGGCAGCAATGTGGAGGAAATAGTGGTGAAGAAAAGCCACTTTCTGATGTGGGATATTGGTGGTCAGGAGAGTCTCCGCTCCTCTTGGAACACATACTACTCCAACACTGAGGTAATGCACTTACACACTGCACTGCTGGAGGATGAAGGGGATGATTGTATTAACAGAAACCTTCACACACTTCTCAATTCATGTAGAGGGGACCTTTAGAAAAAATAGGATTACATTAATTGAAAAAAGCTTGATAAGAGAAATAGAAGTGTATAAAGTTTTTAGCAGTGATTTTCTGTGAACAGACACCAATCACATACAGCCTGTACATTGTAAATATGACCGGCACTGTTTGGAAGGATGGATTTTCTGTGATTAGCTGCAGGCCTGTTTTGTGTTTACAGAGACCTCAGAGTGGACAGGCAATCCTTGGCAAAAATATAATGGGTTGGAATTGGGAACATGACGGTTGAGTTGAATCTTCATCTCCCAAATGAGCCTGACAGCATAGTTTTTTTTATTTGTATAGCACTCTTTACAGTATACATTATTTGAATTCCACTCTACAGATAAAAATAGAAGAGAAAATGATTTGGTTTGTATGCTGCCATTCAAAAGAGTTTAATTTTTTCCCCCCAAAACTGTAAAACCGATCATTTTGTGGCAACATTTAGAATAACCTTTGAGAATATGATTGAAAATATTTTGAAATATGATTTACTCCTGTGATTGCAAAGCTGAATTTTCATCAGTCATTACTCTAGCCTTCAGTGTCACATGATCCTTCAGAAATCATTCTAATATGTTGATCAAGGAACATTATCATTCATTATATTTGTATTATTATTATTCTCAATGTTGAAAACAGTTGCTGAATCATTTTGTGGAATCCATGGTAAAACATTTTTTTTTTCAGGATTCTTTGATGAATAGAAAGTTCAAAAGAACAGCATTTATTTGAAATGGAATCTTTTTGTAACATTTATAAGTGTCTTTTCTGGCTTATGATTTTAATTCGTCCTTGATTAATTAGTATTAATTTATTTCAATAAATCTTACTGACAAGTCCCTATTTAAGTGGACAGACTTTTTCTTGTTGGAGAGGTCCTAGAGTTTTTGCAATCTTAAAACAAAGAAACTTTTGTTGAAGCTTTTCCACTTCATAATGTTTTCACTATCAAAATAAACCAGTTTTTGTCCTCCTTCAGACAGTTATTTAAACTGATATTAGTACCAGTACCTAACAACACATTTTTAAGGTAGTATGTTGAGATGGTTTCTGAGTAACAGCTGTGTGTTCAGTCTGCTGTGAACAACAGTTTGAACAGCAGTTATTGAGTAACAGACCTTAGCAGCTGGTGTCTGATTCAGAGTTCAGGGTTACACAAAGAGTTTTTTAATGGCGAGACCCCTGTCTAGCATTCAGAAAGTGTGCGTATGTGATTTGTGGTGTAGCCCAGCTGTCAAGCTCTATTCAAGAACACTCGCTCTTGAGACCATAGATACATTATTTCTGCCAAGGACATGCACACTGAGCAACAAACAACTCTGTGGCCTTGCTAAACTTAGAAACCACCCCTGAATGCAAGTGGAATAGTATGCTGCCTGACATCTGATAATAAAGCTGTGAATTTTCTCTTGTAGTTCATCATACTGGTAGTGGACAGTACTGACAGAGAGAGACTAGCCATTTCTAAAGAAGAGCTCTACAGGATGCTAGCACATGAGGTAATGTTTTACCATTTACAGCACACTGAGCATGAATATTAATCCCAATTCAAAAAAGCAAAATTTTGAGTGTTTTTCAGTTGTTTTCTATCTTCATTCTCTCAGGATCTGCGCAAAGCTGCAGTGTTGATCTTTGCTAATAAGCAGGACATGAAGGGCTGTATGTCTGCAGCAGAGATTTCCAAATACCTGACCCTCAGCTCCATCAAGGATCATCCCTGGCACATCCAGTCCTGCTGTGCGCTCACTGGAGAAGGGTAAGACCTGCAGTATAGACACCGGGATTACTGTCCTAGACTGTTGGTACTGTAGGCTGTAGTCACAACAGACTGATGATGGCAAAACATACAGTCAACCCAATAGAACAATCATCCCAGGCTCATTGGAAAAATGTGCCCCTTCCTACATTTTTGCTAAACTCTGCATGTACCTGTATGTAAAAATGTACCTATACACATAGCCCATTGCAGTTTCCAGCTGAAATGAACACTAGTTACAGTAAAACAACTTTATTCTTTTTCACAATAATTGGTTTACTGGGCATATTAGCAATTAATAAATACTTATTTTCACATGGTTCATTGCACAATGCAATGTGATGACCTCACCATAGTGCATTATATATTTTGATGTTTGCATTACAATCAACTCAAAAATGCATGGGGATTTTCTGAGTAAAGTAAACTTTCTTTGTAGCTTTAAGTCATATAAACCATGAGTCAGAATGAAAGAGTTCAAAGTTTTCATTTCATATGCACTGGTGTAGATATTAATATTGACCATGATGTGTAAAGAGTTTATCACATTTGTAAATATTTCATCATACTGGCTAGGATTGTAGTATTGGTGCCTCCCTACTGAGTATGTTTGTGTGTGTGGTTTCAGGCTGTGTCAAGGTTTAGAGTGGATGGCCTCAAGTGCCAGGCTCAGATAGCCTCTGATCTTCTTGTTGGACTGATTGACAGCCATTTCCACCTCCTCTGGTGGCATTGCCGGCTCATCCCATTGGCTGCTCATGTTTTATTTTTAATCTCTTAAACAGAATTGCTGCTCTGCAGCTAAACTCTCTGGACACCTACCTCAGCTGGGATTTATCAGTTACATGAATTACAGTTACATGAAGTATTTCATCTTAAAGAGAGGCTCTACAGTGCTGCGTGTTTGTGAGGAGGGTCTGTGTTTTTAACACTCTGACAGTGGAACAGAAGTTCTCCAGATAAATATATTAAGATAATCGTGTGTTTTACTTTAAATCTACTGGGAAGAAATTATTTGTATGGTCAAAATGTTACTTTTTCAAATGGGGAATCTTTGGGTCAATTGTTGTCATTGTTTGGTTAAACTTTTTGGATATCAAATGTTTAAAGTGCCAATGGTACCCAGCAACACCACCACATATCATGAAAACACTTGAGCATATCACTTCGTACACATTACCTCAATCTTTAGTTACAGTAGAGGATGCTGTTACCATTTTAGACATGGCCATTACAGCTTGAATGTCACTGATGTAAGATGCAATTTAAAGAAGGGGGTTGGGAGGGGAAATGGCACACTTTAAAAATGCAGCAGTTGGCTGGATTTATTGTAGTGTCTGTTACAAGTGTATTAAGTAACCATTCTCCTTGCTGGAGTGTGGTTATAGCATAAAGGTCCTTTGGTTTTTATGAGGAAATAATAATGTTCAAAAGTAACACAGTATTATGATTTTTTTTTTATTATCATCTTTTCATCTCAATCCTCTTGGTGCAAATATTCTCTTCATATAATCTTCACAGGTCAACCAGCCATAATAGCTGTGTCTGTTGATATATAAGTGATTTCCATTTTATTCCGATTTGTTCATCTTCCTTTTTTCAGGTAATAAGAAACAAAATGAACACATGAGCACAAGTTCTTATTTGTTTGCGTGGTGATTTTGCCAATATGCTCATTGGTTCTAGATTAAACTAGATCTCTTCACAGATTTTTTTTTTTTCATTTCTCTGTGCCCTGTGCTCAGTTAAGTGAAACTCTTTCAAGACTTGAATGCAGTGACTACAAATTGGTGCTCTCACTGCTATTTCCCTCCCAACATTGAAATCTAGTTGCATAACTCCTATTGGCTGCTGAATTAGGCAGATCCATCCTATAGACCAGTCTCACTCTGTTTTGCAAGGGTTTTATTGCAATGGCTCTTTGAGGTCTTGAAGACTTTGGCTTTGGTCAGATTTCTGTCAAATCTATTCTTTACCCAATCGCAGTCTAAAGCAGTGTGTTTTTAGTCTGTGTTAATATGCATCTTTACAAACCTGATATGAGTTTATATTCTATCATACCATGTTGAACAGTGGTCCTTTGGATAAAAAATACCGAAATCTGGTTTACCTATCAGAATGGGAGTGACATGTTATGCCAGTGGTTCAGAGGAGTCTAATATTCAGTTTCATTGCTGAAGATCATGGTCAAACCATTTGGTTGTCTCTCAGATGTGCCATTTCTAAAGGAGCAGGTGAAATCTGTAACAACTTTACTAATTTTTATAGTTTTATAATAAAAACTTCTATTGTAAAATCTGAATTGTGTTATTGTTGCATTATTTGGTCATGCAGGTTTCAGTGTTTTTGTTTTGCTTTTGTTTAAGCGGCTGTTTTAGATCAAGATCTATAAGAATAATTCTCAAGTGAGTTTAGCAAGGTTTTGATTATGTGCAAGACTAAGGTAGGTTCCATGAAGCCATTTTTAGTATTTTTGAATGTTCAGATTATCAGATGATAAACCCCAGGCTCCACAGCATTGGATTAAATCTTGTGTATCCATTTGAAAACTGTCTATGCTTGCACTTTGTTTGAATGAATCTCTCTCTCTCTCTCTCTCTCTCTCTCTCTCTCTCTCTCTCTCTCTATATATATATATATATATATATATATATATATATATATATATATTATATATATAAGCTGATGCACAGGAATCTGTGAAAGGAATAGATTCTGATGTAAATTGTCCATATGTTGAGGCAAGAAACACACAAAACACAATCTTGCTGGATAAAGGGGGCACATGAATAAATCAATGAGTTACCATTTTATTTTGGGGGTTTTGCTTTTTATTTATAGGAGTGTAAAAAAAGTAATACTGGTCTGAGATTTGTACATGACCCAGATTGGACTCCGGTCCAAAAGCTGTTATGTCTTATGTTATTTTTAATTCAGTCCCCAGAATCTTCAAAACTTCTGGAGTTCTCCATTTGCTGACCTACTAGTTTCATGTAAAACAAGTACGATTTTGATTTGTGGCTACATATCAACTTGTAGAAAGCTTCACAGAGTACAAATCTTCTGTATAGTCAGACAATTCTGTAATTAAATTAAGTCAGAATAAGCATAGATGTGATTACATTTTCTGACATCCATTTTGCCTTTCATTAGCGTAGCATGTTTCTCTTTGTATTTCGTGCTTGCTCTCTGGAAAAATGCTTTAGCTGGGGTTGAATACTAATCAATCTGTCAAGACAATCATAGCCTGTCACTTGGTTTAATGATCTATCTATCTATCTATCTATCTATCTATCTATCAAGTATTCCAGTAACACTGATATACGGTGCAGTGCTTTCATCAGACTACGAGTAATCTTTACAGTTCCAGACTTTGAATTATATGATGCACACTTAGCCTTCTGATTTAACTGCTTACATTTAAGATCCAGTGGAAATCTATTTGTCATACTGATTCAGTGTCAGGATATTAAAATTCGGATCTACAGATAAGGTTGAGAAATCACTTATGAACCTCGGTCGTCTGTCATCAACAGCACAGGTCATATTGACCGCTATCCATGGTAAGCTCACTGTTAAAACAAGTCTGCAGTCTGTTCTGTGGCCTATAGGTGTAGCTCTCTGTTACACAGAATATTTCTGCCAACAAAGAGAAAGCAAGTCAGAGACAAAAGGAATGGAGGTGAAGCACAAGGGAATCTGAAGATGAAACGACTGGATCAAATACAAAGTGCACCACTTCATTTGAACCCTATTGGTGTATGTCAAGATGGGACTAGTCTGTTTTAATGCCAGGAATATCATTTTATTGTCTCTTTTAATAGGATGGGAATATTTTGTCCTAAAGTACCTAGATAAAACTGTAGAGATGTAAAGGTGGTGCTGCATATAGTTCTTGACTGAACTGACAAAATATTTCCCCCTGATATCTGTCAATACTGTTCTGTGACTTTAGGTCCTTTTCATTTCTTCGTCTGCATAGTTTTAGCCACATCAATGATAATGATGAATCTCTTTTAGGTTATTACAAAAAGATGATCCATGGCTAAATTTTATTTCCTGAAGAATATGTAATTCTGGCTAAAGCAATTAGAGCCAAAGCCATCGTGATAGTCCATATCACTAATTCATCACTGGGGCTATATCACGTCTGTCTGTCTGTTGTCAGTGCTATTTTGGGTACAGGAACCTATTCTGTGACTGCAATTTCTCAGCCTTGTACACAAAGACATTTTAAGCTCCTACACAGAAAGACAGATAGAGCTCCTACATTTTATCTATTGCTAAACCTAGTTATGTTGCTTCTCAACTGCCTCAAACATTTTTGATCATTTAAAGTGTTTGTGTAGCAGAGGTCAACCAAATATAGAGAATTTAGATGAGCTTGTTGTTATATTAAACCTTAAAGTCATGACTGATGGCCAATTCTTTCATTTAACTTAAGTGCTGGCTGCATTTATGTTCAACATCTGGTGTCGTACATTTCCTATTTGCCTAATTTTCTGAATTATAAAAAAACAAAACTTCAGCATTACCTAGAAGCAACACATGATAAAAGATTAATCTTACCGTGTACCCTGTTGTGCAAACACATTAAAATCTTCAAACATATAGGCAATTAATCTTGACAGTGTGTGTGCAACCTTGTTAAAGATTAAACGGCTGGTTTAAACTTGTCTGGGGGAGAAAAGATGACAAAAGCTCAGGTCAAGTCTAGTCTAAAGAAACAGAGATACTATTTTACTGTACATTTACAACATCCAGAAACATCCATACAGACATCAACAAATGATTGTATGAAGAGAGCTGTCAGTTGATTCAAATTTTTCATCTGACCTAATTAATTACATGATGTGGTGATTAATTAATCAAATAACTCTTATTTCTCTTATTTGATCTACAGACAAAATTTGGCTGTAAAAATACCCCCCAAAAGACAATTTAAAGCCATTATTGCAATAACATATTGTTCATACAATTATTTTTCAGTAATTCTAGTTACCAACATTCATTACATTATTTTATGTTCCATGGCATTAGGGTGAGTAAATGACAGAATAATTATTATTATTTTGCTGAACTATCACTTTATTTTGTTTTTATTTATTTTTAATGAAATGTTACTCTAAATAAGAAACAGAAACTACCAGTAGGTGGCGATAAATGTCTTTACAGTTCTGCTGTGGATTGATAGGTAATATTTTCCTTTGCAAAACTGAGCAAAAACAGATAATTATTGTAGCCAATCTAAAATATAACATTATTAACTTTTTTTTTATTAATGTCTATGCCATTTTGAAGTAACACAACAGACGTAATACAAGACCACAGACTTTATAGGCTCTGTTGTGTTACCAGGAAAGACAGTAACACTATGGACAAATCAGCCTAAATCCAGACTTTTCTCAAATGGAGGCTGCCATCATGAGGATATCACGATCAGGGGACATTTTGGAAATATTAATAAGTAGCCTATGTATTTGTCAAAATTTTGATTAAAATATGTCAGATCTGCAAGTTATCAACATAACACCACAGACATTAATAAAGTGTGACATGAAATTGTTAGACATTTAGCTAACTTTAATAAGAATGTACTCCCAGAACATGCACCACTCAGATCAACCAGCACCTGCAGTGACCTTTACACACAGGAAGTAGTCCAAATAGAACCCCCCTTTTCTTTAAAAGAGTGACATCCATTGTTGTTACACCACAGACATGAATGTGAGGAACACAACTTTTCTCTTAAATTACAAAATGTATTTTTTAAATCAACTTAATACAATTGTACAGTTAAAATCCAAATTCACAATATAACCACTTAATTGTGTTAATGTTATATTGCTGCAATTACATTCCATGATGCCTCTCTAAGGTATGGCGGGAACATCCTTATTTTGTTACAAATGCAATCTCTAAAACTTAATTTTTTTAAGTAACTATTAACAGTGCACAAATTGTTTATCCTACAGACTACAAACATTTTATGATTTATTGGTATTGAAAGTTAACGTCAACTGTTGTAAACAGACTAGACTTGCCACCACACATTTCTTCATTTCTTATTTACTCAACTATTGTTTAAAAACACATTTACATGGTGGACTAAAACGGCACTCGTGTGATATCGCTTATTGAATGACATAAATGAGACAAAAACTTATACAGGTATTTTTGCCCATATATCTTACATTTTAAGGAGATATAACTGCATTTTATAGACTACGTCATGCAACGAGTTGTTGCCCCGTCCTGCCTCATATTTGTCAATGTCAACAGTCTACTGCAATGATGGGCAACTGGATCATATTAGACTCTGATGATCAATTATAAAACATTTGAAAAGCAAGTCACGTAAAGATTGCCTTTAGTTTATGATGTTAATAACATCTCCAACCACAGGAGAAGTCGCTAGTAACCTTCCCGATGTGTTTTCTTACCTAGTTTGTAGTGTCAGTGCGTACACATCTGTGCAAGTTAAAAATCTATTGAGGCCCACCTGCAATTTACAAATTAATAGGTGCAGGACCTTCAGATCTTCCGCGTCAACGAGCAGAAAACGGTTGTTCGCACAAAGGTACGTTGTGTAATAAAACACACATTTCTGTCACTCTTAACATCAGCAGCACATGTTAGTCAAGAGTTTGCTTTTCTGTCTGGTTGGCTGCCCAGGGGGTGTTTGTGTGTTCACGGTGTGGGTTGATATTGCCTAATTGTCAGTGAACTGCGGCTCTGTGTAGTGAATGCCGCTCCCTCTGAAAGCAGGTGATGGAGATTTACTACTAATCACAGAACCGGCTTTACTGATGACATGCGCATGACAGTCAAATTTTTTTGGGCAGCTGTGGCCTAATGGTTAGAGAGCCAGACTAGTTACCCGAAGGTAGCTGGTTCGAGTCTTGGTGCTGGCAAGAGTTGTAGGTGGGAGGGAGTGAATGAACAGTGCTCTCTTCCTCCCTCACTACCCATGGCTGAAGTGCCCTTGAGCAAGGCACTGAACCCTCAGTTGCTCCCCGGTCGCTGGATCTATAGCTGCCCACTGCTCCGGGTGTGTGTTCACTTCTCACTGCTGTGTGTGTGCACTTGGATGGGTTAAAGGGTTAGTTCACCCAAATATTAAAATTATGTCATTAATGACTCACCCTTGTGTCATTCCAAACCCATAAGACCTCCGTTCATCTTAGGAACACAGTTTAAGATATTTAAGATTTAGTCCGAGAGCTCTCAGTCCCTCCATTGAAGCTGTGTGTACGGTCTACTGTCCATGTCCAGAAAGGTAAGAAAAACATCATCAAAGTAGTCCATGTGACATCAGAGGGTCAGTTAGAATTTTTTGAAGCATCGAAAATACATTTTGTTGCAAAAATAGCACGAAAAAACGACGACTTTATTCAGCATTGTCTTCTCTTCCGTGTCTGTTGTGTGAGAGAGTTCAAAACAAAGCAGTCTGGATATCTGGTTCACGAACGAATCATTCAGTTCACCAAATCGAACTGAATAGTTTTAAACGGTTCACATCTCTAATACGCATTAACTGACTGACACTCCCTCTGAGTTCAAACAAACCAATATCCCTGAGTAATTAATTTACTCAAACAGTACACTGACTGAACTGCTGTAAAGAGAGAACTGAAGATGAACACCGAGCCGAGCCAGATAAGAAGAACCGAGGAGCTGATGATACTGCGCATGTGTGATTCAGCATGAAGCAGACCGACACACAGAGCATCTGAACCGAACTGATTCTTTTGGTGATTGATTCTGAACTGATTCTGTGCTAGTGTTATGAGCGCGGGTAAACTGAAGGCTTGAATCAAGGGCAATCATCGCCAAAGACGCCATTACGTCGAGCGCAAAAGAACCAGTGAACCAGTTTTCTTCAACCGGTTTATTGAAAACCGATGCAACCGGTTCTTGACTAGTGAACGAATCAATCTTTCGTTCGTTATCTGGCTCGGCTCTGTGTTCATCTTCAGTTCTCTCTTCACAGCAGTTCAGTCAGTGTACTGTTTGAGTAAATGAATTACTCAGGGATATTGGTTTGTTTGAACTCAGAGGGAGTGTCAGCCACATTAAAAAAGTTAACAGCTTAAGTAATTTGTGGATTAATGCGTATTGGAGACGCGAACTGTTTAAAACGATTCAGTTCGATTTGGTGAACTGAATGATTCGTTCGCGAAACGGATATCCAGACTGCTTTGTTTTGAACTCTCTCACACAACAGACACGGAAGAGAAGACAATGCTGAATAAAGTCGTTGTTTTTGCTATTTTTGGACAAAAATGTATTTTCGATGCTTCAAAAAATTCTAACTGACCCTCTGATGTCACATGGACTACTTTGATGATGTTTTTCTTACCTTTCTGGACATGGACAGTAGACCGTACACACAGCTTCAATGGAGGGACTGAGAGCTCTCGGACTAAATCTAAAATATCTTAAACTGTGTTCCGAAGATAAATGGAGGTCTTACGGGTTTGAAACAACATGAGGGTAAGTTATTAATTACATAATTTTGCTATCTGGGTGAACTAACCCTTTAAGACAGAAAACGTTTTTTAAGGGCACATCGAAGACGGTACAAAACGAACTGTTGGACTCAATGCTATCAGCAGAGCCGGACAGTAACGGAGTACATTTACTTGAGTACAATACTTAAGTACAATTTTGAGGGATCTGTACTTTACTGAGTATCATTTTTGGGGAGTACTCATGACTTTACTCAAGTACATTTGAGAGGCAAATATTGCACTCTTTACTCCGCTACATTTCTATCCATAACCGTAAGTACCCGTTACTTCTTCGGCCCCGTCCACACGGAGACGGAGCTTACCCCAAATCCGATCTTTTTTTTTCCTCGTCTCAAGAATGAAACCACAAAACGATGTAGTATACAAGCCAGACCAGCATTTGGTGCTGTGATTCTGCCACAGAAATAGACTTAAAACGGAGAGGAAGACATGGACTATGCGCATGCGCATTTGCGCGTGGTACACAAAAGAATGCAACGATACATTTATTAATCTAAATTTATTAAACGCCGGATTCCATGTGGACGAACCGCATATCCGATTAAAAAAACGTGTCTCCGTGTGGATGGAAAAAAAGGAAAAAAGGAAAATCTCGGAAAATCTTAAATTTGTTATTTCCCTCTCAAACGTAATTGGATTGTGCAGGCACCACTGATTGGGACAGCCTATCAGCAATCACCTTCAGCTTTCCGCCAAAGACTTCATGACATTTGATTGAATTGAAGTACAGTATACACACACACACACACACACACACACACACACAGTTGTCACACATATATTGTGTGTGTGTGAATGGTGTTATTCAGCTGAAAGTATTTTCTCCTGCCTTTGCCTGAATGTTAGTGTGAGAGGAAGGGGCTTAATACTGTCACTCAAATAAGCTGAATTGTATTTTTCCTTCTTTGTACGCTGACCTAAACACAGCCGATTAGCTGATTTTCTTTAATCATTATTATTTTCTCTTCTATGCTGCATGTATAACACGGTCAGGTTCAGAGGTGTGTCAGAACATTGCTATATTGCCTTCTTTGCTGGTTTAGGTTTATTGATTTGATTGATAAAAACAGAGAAACTCACATGTACACACAATTGTTAGCTGGATTTTCTTTTCTGATATTACACATTAATGTAAGCTGAGCATTTCCTTTGATGTTGTTGAGTATGCAGTGTGTTTAACACAGTCAGGTTCAAAAAATGTGGGTTCAAAAAATCCATTAAAACTCTAGCAGGGGTTTGTCAGAGCGTTGCCATTGTGCTATTGCCTTGTGTGCACGTGAGAAATGTTAAATAAAGCAACATGGTAAAAAGATGAAAATGACTTGATTTTACTTTCAATTCCTGTTACATTCTCCAAGGTATTAACATTTTTCATAACTCCATGTAGGACGTTTCTGTTCATAAATGTAAGCACTGTGGCAGTAGTAATGCAGTATTTAGAAAATGTACTCTTGTACTCTTGATACTCAAGTACTTTTAAAAACAAGTACTTCAGTTCTTTTACTTAAGTAGACATCTGACTGTAGTACTTTTACTTGTACTTGAGTAAAATTTAGCAAGGGGTATCTGTACTTTTACTCAAGTAATGAAGCTGTGTACTCTGTCCGCCTCTGGCTATCAGTTTTAAAGGATTACATTCTGGAGGAAGTAACTGCGGCTGATTTTATCGCCCTTCAAAGCTGACGAGACGACTGACGTCTCCACCCGCTGTCAGCTGGTGCTCGTACTACGTTACATACATAGATTCTAATAATAATAGCCAGGGACGTGCACAGACATTTTGAGGGGCAGGGGCTCAAGTGAAATAAAGGGCACTTCTCATAATTAGTTTTTTTTTTTTTTTTAACAAAAAAGTATATATATATATATTAACACAACTCTGACTTCCTTTTAAAAAAAATAATTTAAAAAGTTAATTAATTTTATCTTCCTCAAACTCACGCAATTGTTTCATTTTCAAAAGATGTCTACAAAATAATCAGTTCACAGAAACCATGGTCTCCTTAGTATTCACTAGGTTTATAGAGCAGCAAAGGAAACCATTCCACAATCTGCATGTTTTGAAAAAATTTTCTATGCTACTAGTTTCAAGTATATATGAAGAGTTCAGATGCAAAAGCCTCTAAGTGCCATCTGAAACTTTCTTATGAGCTTTTTTTTTCAAGCTCGTATTTAAGTTCAGTAATTTAACTTAAATGACAATTAATAGGTAATTTTCATTGCCAGTAATGAAATAAGTGAACATAAACATACAAGCTTGATAAAAATGATCATTATTGAAGGAAATTTCAGATGGCACTTAGAGGATTTTTCATCTGAACTCTTCATATTTAGAATAACCTAAATAACTGCATCAAACTGAGGGGTGTGTTTTACTAATATTTGTTTATTTTTGCACAAGGCACTACATCGTTTTAATTATTTTGGTGTTATCAGAATACATAACACTTTAAAATTAAACTTACCAAAATAATTGAGTAAAAATTCAATAAAAGCCAATGTCATGTATGTATTTGTGGTGGTATGGAATACTATTTTATAAAGGTTTCGAGGAAATAAAAAAGTTAAATTACTTAAATAGTTAATTTATAAATATTGTTATTTTTAAAGTTTAATGTTAACTTATTTCTACTCAGTTTTATTTATTAATGTCCCAGATGCAGTTAGTCAGATTTACTACATTTTTTAGAGTGTATCCTCAATCTGTTTGCATCTGTAGATTTCTTCTAAATTCACCAATTTAGATTTCTAAATTTCAGGGGGAAAGACTCTTGATGTAAGTCAATAACTGGGGACGTTCTGTATGCAAATTAGGCGTCAACTAGTTAAAATGCGCACATTTGCATCTAATTGACAGGGAAATGCAGGTAAATAGGATAAACAAAATAACTAAAGCATATCACCTGGTGGTGATATATGCTTATTTTATTAACTTATTTTATTACATGGCTTGGTTGAATTCCAATGTAGAATGCGGTCTGTTATAACCAACAGACCGCTGTGCAGAGTATAACAGACCGTTGCCATGAAAAACAGAGCGTTGCTATGGACTCACAGGATTCTAACCGTAGAGACGGAGCGGACTATTTTCTTTAGCGGAAGCAATACAATCGGGTTTAACAATCGGGGGAGACTGAGAGGGAGCGCTTCAGAACTCCTGACCTGATATTTAGATACTATATTTCAATAAATATATTTGTTTGACAGGGAAGCTGTGTGCAAACAGAAATATATATTATTTTTCAAAAATAAAAAAAGCATCCCAGAAAAAAGGGCACTTTCTCTCCAGGAATAAAAAGGGCAGGTGCTCAAGCCCCCTTTCATGTCTATGTGTGCACGTGCCTGATAATAGCCTACCCAAGAGCGTTTTTAACGTTTAAGTTCTTAACCCTCCAGAACGCAAACGCCGAGTCGATCGCTACATCACTTCTGGACAGGCTAAGTACCATACTACCAAATGGCCAAAAAAACAATGTAATTGCCCAAACTTATGACGGGGCTACTGTAATGAGAGGAAGCACCGGCGGAGTGCAGCTAAAGCTAATAGATGTGTACAAAAATGTTCATTGCTCACTACGTTCACTGTTACGCGCGTCAGCTATAGGCTACCTCATCATAAACCCAGAATTGGAACTTTTTTTTCTGACCTTGGTGGATTTTCTGCCTTCTTCCAAGACTCCAGGTCACATAAGCGAATCGCCGTGCTTGACCAAGTGGTTGCGCACAGACTATCCAGAGCCTCTACAACACGTTGAAACTTTCAAAGTCGCGCTGTAAACACTGTGTACAAACAGAAGGATGACCTTTTAAAATGTTTTCAGATTATCAGAGACTCAGGGAACTTTGATAACTCAACTGTCAGAGAGCAGGGGGTTTTGTGAGGATGCAGAGGACACTGGGACCGGGAGAATAACAGAGGCTAGCTACAGAGGTAACACACACACAAAACATCAAAATATGGCGTATAGATTATAATTCTAAAGAAAATGAAATAGTGAAATTATAGTTATATTGTAAATAATTGTGTGTGTGTATATAGAAGCATTCTTGCAGTGACTCTTTGTAAATATTATTTTGTGATTATAGTATTTGCCCATCAGAAAATAGAAATTCACAACACATGCCATAATCTTGCTTCTGTGTGTAAGTGGATATAACATCTTTTAGTGACAAATAAAAGGAACTAATATCAGTCCAGTAACATAAAATAGCCACTGTATTACGATATTAAGCACTATTTAGCAGTCGGCCCAACAGTAAACTTAACCAGTCTACAGTTGTGGCCAAAAGTTTTGAGAATTACATAAATATTGGAAATTGGAAAAGTTGCTGCTTAAGTTTTTATAATAGCAATTTGCATATACTCCAGAATGTTATGAAGAGTGATCAGATGAATTGCATAGTCCTTCTTTGCCATGAAAATGAACTTAATCCCAAAAAAACCTTTCCACTGCATTTCATTGCTGTCATTAAAGGACCTGCTGAGATCATTTCAGTAATCGTCTTGTTAAGTCAAGTGAGAATGAGACGAGCACAAGGCTGGAGATCATTATGTCAGTTTTTCATTGAGAACAATCTTCAAAGTACTTTCACAGAGACTGTCAGTCTTCTCAACATCATAATCACCACGCCTATGACAACAGCAGAGTCAGAGAGGTGCTTTTCTACTTTGAAGAGAATCAAGACTTTCCTAAGAAATACAATGACCCAGGATCGCCTTAATGTTTTGGCAATGCTTTCTATTGAGAAGAAACTCGTCAGAGACATTCCTGACTTCAATAAGAAAGTAATTGAGAAGTTTGTCAATCAGATGGAGAGGAGAACAAAATCCCTGTACAAATAAGTTAAAAACAAAAACAAAAAACCATCCAGGTTTTTTCACCACATTGATATTTCCTGTACATGGTTATCCTCAGAGTCATGGAAGTAACTGTGACTTCTAAATTTACTGATCAGAGATGCTTTAACGAATAAACATGTGACCAGATGTTCTTAATGTGTCTGCATTGCAATAAATCATATTGCAGCACTTGGTGAAATTGTTTGCTGTGCCAGTGTGCCACAGCCCCACCTAAGAAAATTTTCACCAGCCGCCACTGGTATCATCAGCCTGAGAGTTCCTTTCTTTCTTCTGTAAACCACAAAAGCAGATAAAACCATTTGTTAATAAGTTTTGATGTAATGACAGGACAAAAAAAAACTGAGATTTCTTAAAGGAGTCATGACCCACAATTTGCACTTTTCCACGAGAATCAATGTATGTTATGATTGCCTAACGATTATACACTGGCCGGGAAGCCGATATTTAAAAGTGAAGCGTTTGTTTACCTCAGGGTTTATAAACCAGCGCGCATGCACGCGCACTCAAATACGAGATTTTGATTTCAGCCCCGACTTGACGTCAAGACGGGGGGAGGATATACCAAATATGGACACCGCAGCAGGAAGCCGCGCCCTGCCGCTCTCCCCCTCATATTCATTCGACAAAGAAGGATGGAGAAACGTAGTGCACACCTGAGTTGCTCTGTGGTTGACTGCCATAAACAACATGCAAATGTGCTTTCTATACCAAAAACGGACGAAACTATCAAGGACCAGTGGATGAAATTCATTTTTAATGACGCGGTTCCTACAACCCTTTCAACCGGCGTATCGTTTGGTGTCTGCGCTAAACATTTTACACAGGATTCATTCACAAATTTTGGGCAATATCAGGCTAAGTTGGCCTCGAAGCTCCGTTTGGGAAAAGGTGCCATCCCCACCATCAGAGACTTGCCTGAAATTGAAACGGTAAGACTGTGTTTTATTGCTCTACTGTGTGTAACAAACAACAGCTAACTGCTAATACGGCTATTGTATGTAACGTTAGCTTCGAGGTAAACACAGGGAATGGACTCTATGAATGCTAGCCACTGTAGCCACATCTTTCCACTTTGTTTTACACAACAGTAGTGACGGTACAGGAGTCCATGCTCAGTGGCTAAAACTGTTTGCTAAATGCAATTATGAAAACAATATACCACTAAACATTATTAGCCAAACTCATGCAAAACATGCAGTCTGAAAATAGCTTTCAGTTAGTGGGGCTTCTGTAAGAATTAGGGGTGTAACGATACGCGTATTCGTATTGAACCGTTCGGTACGAGGCTTTGGACCATTTTTTTCTGGCGACCACAATTTCGTTATTTCAAATGAAGGCGGGTTGCAAGCGCGGCGCGACCACAACATCATCTGGAAAACATAATGTAAGGAACGAAATTGAGCTACTCTAATAGCGTTTGTGTGGACCGTTTATCAGTTTTAACCTGTGAAACTGGACTCGCGAGCCCTGTGCGCGAGCCTGATCAAGCAACACCACACAGCGCTAAACAGCCAAAACATCGCATCAGATCTCGCGAGACAATAATGCCTTTAGAAATAAGGGTCAGAGGAGCTCTGTGTTTATTTTTTTTCACATTTTCTTTTTTAGAAGTGCCTGAAAGACTATAATGGAGCATTGGGTATCCAAGATAACACGAGGTGATGACTCCTTTAAAATATCAGAAGTCCGTACAGGTTTGGAAAAAACATTTTAGTAAGGTTTAGTAAGTGATTATAAAATATAGTTTGATTTTTGGGGCTGGACTACCTATTTGGTTGTCTAGTTGCAGATGGGACATTTGGGAAACCTGTTTGAAAACAGTCATTTAAAAAAGAAGGATGAACAGTTTTCCTTTATATTGCTATAGAGTGTATGTAAATGTCTGAAAGTTTATTTAAAGACCAAAGATCAATGCTTAATACACTTTATGTCTTCTGTTGTGTTGTCTGTCTTGGCGACTGACATAATAATTAGTGTCCATTAAGTGGGAACACAGCCACTTAAATCTCCCAGCACTGATAATCAATAAACCCAACTAATCACATAGACCGAAAGTGACATCCCTGGTGACACAAGATTTGTTCTTCAAATGGACTATTAAAGATTTGTGTGTCTTAAGACTCCATCACCACCCTCAGTCTCTAGATCTTAACCCTCACAGCCAGCAGGATTATTAGTATAGTCACCTTCTGTTTGACAAGCTATTATCCTACAAAAGCCATTTCAGCTAGGTAACGTCTTTAGAGGGATGATTATCAGTAATCCCTAATTATGTATTCGTTATTCTTATGCCTGTGTTCTTTTGCGTGAAGGTCATTTTGATATTATTATGGCCAACAGAGGTTCTCTTCTATCACACTCCATTAATGATTTTGAATTGTAGTCATTGATTCATGAAACATGAAATTATAGCTGAATGAACTAATGCATGACTGATTACTTTGCCATCTTATTTTTCATTCAGTGCTGTTCTTCAAACTGAAAATCAAGGAAATTTAGATCGTAAAACATTTCTATTAACACTTGTTTAAATAGCTTTTATATGTTTTCACCTAAATCTGTTTGTATAACTAAGGAGTTTACTTGTGCAAAAGGGAGCTGTGTATCTGAGGAGCATGTATGTGATTTCAGAGAGAACTGTGAAGATGGCAGTGATGAGACTAACTGTAAGTATTAGTCTGTAAGTCTTATCTGCTCTTCTATTTGTGCTTGTGCAGGCAGTTCTTCGACAGAAATTGTCCTTTCTTTTCCTTTCTGTGCACAACATGATTTTAAATGTCCCTAAAGAGCCTCGTGTAAATAGTGAGATTTATGGCACGCTCGTAAAAGGGGTTCTTTTGTAATATTGATTAAAACCTTCGAGGGCTTTTAAGAGGCAGAACATTACAAAATTGAGATTAATGTATTAGGGTTGACCTCTGCTTTTGTTTTGCACCCTGATCCTTTTAATGATGTTAAGAAAAGGTTTTCCATTAGCATTTTCATCTTACCTATTATATATATTATTCAACTTGTATTTCCTTATTTTGCATCTACTGAATCTATTTTATGACAACAGATTTTCAGTCAAGCGCCTATTAAATGCAGTGTGATGGATGCCATTCCGAGTTGCATGTGTGTAATGGTGTCCCTGTAACAGATTTGAAATGAGTAGCAGATAGCAGTGTTTATTTTACTGTAATGGCCTGATATAGCTTGGAGTTCCTTCTCATATAGGTTCCCAGTTTGTGAGATGTGACTTTGAGGAAGGTTTCTGTGGTTTTCAACTTCAAAATGAACATCATGTTTGGATAAGAGGATCAGGTTTGAGCCATCCTATTACTGCGGCAGACCACAGAGAAAATGTTACAGGTAAGTAACCAGTCTTATATCCGTATGGATACTACTTATCTCTATAAAGCCTAGTGTTTCAAATTTGATAGATTAATTCCAAGGCCTCTAATTGTCAACATGTTGAAACTTTTTGAAAAACCTGTCGTACACAATCTTCTACATGCCTTGCACCCTACAATTGATTGTACATACTAAATTCAGAAAATTGCATTGTTTTAATTTTTTTTTTTGCATATTAGTTTGTTTGTTTTTTACTCCCTGAGTGTAAGCACCATATTCACACTATACAATACTTAGGTTTAGTTTTGTACTGTATTTCCTGACTTCTCAGGACACTATTTATTCTCTTTTGTCAGGTCACTGCCTCTATATAAACTCGTGGAAAAATGGTGGAAGAGTCACCGCTGAAATATACAGTCCTCACTTCCAGCCTTCACAGACATGTTGGGTACAGAAAAACATTACTAAGCATCTTTTGGTGTCCTAGTTTCAAATTATATAGCCTATTAAAAATATAATGTTAGTAGTGAATCAAGCGCAAGGTTGGGGGTTCGATTCCCCAAGAACACATGATAGGTAAAAAAACTGAATGCACTGTAAGTCGCTTTGGATAAAAGTGTCTGCTAAATGCATAAATTTAATTTAATTTTAAATTTAGTGAATAAATGAACCAATGCAATATGATTGTTTTTGACAAAAAAGGACAGTGCAGAGTTTACCTCAAATCTAAGCAGCATCTTGTTAAGTGCTTAGCTCAAGCCCTCAATTATGTGTGTAGAACACTTAGTTGCCAGGACTATACACTCTTATTGACAGCAGAGAGTTATGCATAGGCTGTCAAAGCCCTGACACAGTGGGTAGTGCATTCCCTCATTGTGATATATGGTTTTAGACTCTTTTTTTATGATGTCATTTATTTTGAGTGCTTCTCTGTTTAAACAAAAATAAGATGACATTGAACTTGGCAGTAAGATGCAATAACATTACCTCACTTCACAAAAAAACGTACTCGGTTACTAAACGTAACCTCAGTTCTCTCTAGAAGAGCGAACGAGTACTGCGTCTTAGCTAAGACGCTACGGGAAAAGTCTCTTTTCACGAAATACTGAAGCAAAAAATTATCCTTAATTTTGTATTTTTGTAAGGGCATTTGCAGCAGTACACAGCCATAGGCGAGACGGCTCGCTCGCTCATTGGCTTGTTCTGCGGCAACTGCACAGCCTATCGAGCGCAGGCTGATGCAACATCAGACCAATAAGAACCGCCGAAACGGGTGTGGCCCAACCTATAAAAGGAGCTCGAAAAGGCTGACTCACCTGATTTATTTCATCGCCGAAGCGAACCAGAGTGAATCGTACGCACGGCAGAGAACGCAGTACTCGTTCGCTCTTCTAGAGAGAACCGAGGTTACGTTTAGTAACCGAGTACGTTCTCTTACGAGAGCTCTCTCGTACTGCGTCTTAGCTAAGACGCTACGGGAACCCGATGTAAAACGCCGTGCGCGCAGGGATCACACACCGATAAACCTGAAGCAACGCCCAGGATTTACAGTGCACAGTCACCTGAGGGACTCACAGAGAGTCCGGGACAGACAAGGGGGAAAGCCCTCCGTCCCATATCTAGCAGCATCCGTAGATGCGGCAATATGACATCACACAGCCGAGGCAAGGCCTGACCAATGTGGCAATGCGGGTCTTACGCAATACTGCCCATATAACAGTCGGCAGCGCATAGCGCTCATGAATTCAGAATTCCCCTCAGGGCCCTGATTCTTCTATACCGACAGCAGCCTTGCTTGCAAGGCGGGAACCTCCAGGTTATAGAACCTGATAAATGTAGACGGCGAGGCCCAACCCGCCGCCATACATATATCCTGCAAGGAGATCCCAGTAGACCACGCCCACGACAAGGCGATGCCTCTTGTGGAGTGTGCTCTGACGCCCAACGGGCACTGAAGGCCCCTGGAAGCGTAAGCTAACGCTATGGCGTCAACTATCCATCTGGATAGAGTCTGTCTCGAAACAGCCATTCCTTTGGAACGTCCACCGAACGAGACAAATAGCTGCTCCGTCTGCCGAAAGGCAGCAGAGCGAGACACATAAGCTCTTAAAACCCTGACAGGGCAAAGAAGACTCGAGTCTCCATCCTCCCCTGACACCGGCAGGGCAGACAGGGCAATAACCTGAGCCCGAAACGGTGTGTTGAGGGATTTCGGCACATAACCGTGCCTAGGTTTGAGTATGACCCTTGAGTCATTGGGCCCAAACTCCAAGCATGACTGGCTCACCGAGAGCGCGTGCAAATCACCCACACGCTTCACAGAAGCGAGAGCCAACAAGAATACTGTCTTGAACGACAGATGCTGAAGGCTAGCCGATTGGATAGGCTCAAAAGGGGGACCCTTCAAGGCCTCCAAAACCGCCGCGAGGTCCCACATAGGGACTGACGGAGGTCTGGGAGGATTCAGCCTCCTAGCTCCTCTGAGGAACCGGATGACTAAATCGTTCCTTCCTATTGACTGACCGGACGCCGTTTCAGAAAACGCAGCGATGACCGCCACATAAACTTTGAGCGTGGATGGGGCTCTGCCCTTTTCCAACAGCTCCTGTAGGAAGGAGAGGACCTCCGTCACCTCACAACTAAGGGGTGAATAACCTCGAGCTGTGCACCAGCTGGAGAACACTGACCACTTCGAGGCATACAGACGTCGTGTCGATGGAGCTCTAGCCTGAGTGATGGTATTTAGCACTCCCACTGCGAGATCAGCGGGTAACCGTTGAGTGCCCATACATGGAGGGACCACAACTCCGGTTGAGGGTGCCAAATCGAGCCCCTGGCCTGCGAGAGGAGATCTCTCCTCAACGGTACCGGCCATGGGGCGACATCTGCTAATTGCATCAAATCTGGGAACCATGGTTGGTTCTTCCAAAGAGGTGCCACAAGCAGTATTGAACATCTCGTTTCTCTCACCCGTTCTATCACCTGCGGAAGGAGGAAGACGGGAGGGAACGCATAAAGCGGGCAGCACGGCCATTTCCGTGACAGCGCGCTTTCGTTCTTGGAAAAGAATGCGGGGCAGTGAGCGTTTTCGTGGGACGCAAAGAGGTCCACCTCCGCCATGCCAAATCTCTCCCACAACAGCCGAACTGTTTGCGGGTGTAGAGACCATTCGCCCGTAGAGACATTGCCTCTGGACAGCCTGTCTGGACCCAGATTCTGCAGTCCAGGCACATGCACTGCTCTCAGCGAGCGCACGTTGCATTGAGCCCAAATCAGGAGGCGTTCCGTCAGCCTGTACAGGTTTCGGGACCCGAGACCGCCCTGGCGATTTATGTAGGACACCACGGACCTGTTGTCCGAACGGACTACAACGTGGTGATCCTTGATATGGGGACAAAAGCGCGTCAGCGCGTTCTCCACTGCCAGCATTTCCAGGCAGTTGATATGATGGAGCTTTTCCCGTTCTGACCATAGGCCAAAGGACGGTCTGCCTTCGAGCAGCGCTCCCCATCCCGAAGTGGAGGCGTCTGTCGACACCATTTTCACACTCGGGGAAGTCCCCAGGCTTACACCTGATCGGTACCAGCCGTTCGCTGTCCAAGGTGCTAGAGCCGCAACACAGCTCTGATCGACCTTGAAATGCAGCCGGCCAGACGCCCACGCTCTGCGCGGCACCCGAGCCTTCAGCCAGAACTGCAGGGGGCGCATGCGGAGCAGGCCCAGCCGCAGAACCGGAGATGCTGAGGCCATGAGACCCAGCATCTTTTGACAGTGTTTGAGCGACACAGTCGCGCCGCAGCGGAAAGAACTCGCTGCGCGCTGAATGTCCATCGTGCGCTGTGGTGACAGTCGCGCCGTCATGGAACACGAGTTCAGAACTATACCCAGAAACAGGATCGTCTGACTGGGGTTCAGCGAACTCTTCGCCCAATTGACACTGAGGCAGAGCTTCTCGAGGTGATCGAGTAAAACGGCCCTGTGGTCCACGAGCTCCGCTCGTGATTGGGCCAGAACCAGCCAGTCGTCCAAATAATTCAGCACTCGTATGCCTCTGAGTCTGAGAGGAGCGAGCGCTGCATCCATGCACCTCGTAAACGTACGAGGAGCTACGGACAAGCCGAATGGCAGGACTGCAAACTGGTATGCCTGGCCCTCGAAGGCGAATCTCAAAAACCGCCTGTGGTTTGACGCTATCTGTATTTGAAAATACGCGTCCTTCAGATCTATTGACATGAACCAGTCCCCTCCGCGAATCTGCGTGAGGAGCTTCCTGGTCGTGAGCATTTTGAAACTGCGTTTCATCAATGCCTTGTTCAGCTGTCTTAGATCCAGTATGGGCCTGAGACCCCCGTCTCTCTTGGGCACCAGAAAGTATCTGCTGTACAGCCCCCCCTCGCTTTGAGCTTGAGACACAGGCTCTACAGCCCCTTTGCTCAACAGTTTTGATATTTCGGCCCGAAGTATGTGTGCTACTTCTGTTTTGACCGTAGTTTCGACGCGCGCTGAGAAGCGCGGTGGGCGTCGAGAAAACTGTAGTGAGTAGCCTCTCTTTATAATGCCTAGCACCCAATCCGAAACCCCTGGAAGCGCTGACCATGCATCTGCATGAATGGCTAAGGGCTGGATGTGACACGCGCTCTGTTGACTGGGCAACGGCGGCGCTCGAGTGTGCTGCGCATCTGAGGCGGGGAGCGCGCTGATCACAGCGGGCAGATCGCTCATCCTCGACCCCGTTCCGGCGCTTAACCGACTGGAGGGAGGCTGAGCGGGTCCCGTGAGACTCAATATATCTGCGAGTAACCGTGGGCTGCATGTGTGCACTTTTACCACTTCCAACTCGCCGTCTGCCTGTGCAGAATGTACGTGCACGGGCCTCGTTTTTACAGAAGCCCCGCGCCGTAAGTGACATAGTGTATGTGGGCAGTGGGAAGTGGGCACGTTTACTATGCGGCGCGCTCGACCGATCTGTGTCGATCTTATGTGCGCCAGCCCTGTGTGCAGGGCTGTGCTTACATGCGGGGATGGGCACTGGGTAGTGGGCATCGTCACTGCATTTAAAGCACCATCGGCCGTGGCCGTTTTTTTACAGAAACCACATGACGCGTGTGACATAGTAATTGTGGGCACTGAGGGGTGGGCACGTTTACTATGTAGTGTGCGCGACCGACTTGAGTTGACATTATGAGCGCAGGCCCTGTGTGTAGGGCTGTGCTTACATGTGGAGATGGGCACTGAGGAGTGGGCATCGTCACAACATTTATAGCACCATCGGCCGTGGCCGGAACACCAGAAAAAAACACTGTTTTTGTGAAACATCTGGGTAGCCGTGATAACGGCTTTTGTGTGCAGGCAAGCGGGCACTCGTGCAGGCTTGCGCATTGCAGAAGACACTGAGGCAGTCGCAACTCTTGGAACTGCAACAGCGGCGCGCTTGGGTGAGAGCTCGGCCGCAGCGGAACTCGAACACTGGCGCTTTCCCAGCAGTGCTAGGATGCTTTCGGGGCTTCTGGCTTCACCGCAATCCTCTGCCGCGGCTCCCGCGGCGCGGGGCGACGGCTTGAAGAGCGAGAACGGGGTCCCGAGCTGCGTTGCTGACGCTGTCGTGATGGCGCTGCAGGAGGCGGTGGGCGTGACTGAGAGCTCTGTGGGGCCGGTCTAGAGCGGCTAGCTGCAGAACTGGAGCGCTTCGGCAAGAAGTGCTTGAACGCCTGTGAAGCTTTCTGGTCCTCGGCGAATCTCTCCACAAACTCGTTGACGGAAGATCCAAAGAGGCCGGCAGGAGTTAGCGGAGCGTCAAGAAACGCAGCGCGCTCAGACTCCTTGATGTCAGAAAGCGTCAGCCACAAATGCCTCTCAGCCACCGTAGCGGAAGCCATAACCTGTCCCATGGCCTGTGCAGCGGACTTAGTAGCGCGGAGGGAGAGATCCGAAGCACTCCTCAGATCCGCGAGACAGATCGCTTCAGGTCCCATCTCATCCAGCTTGCGGAGAAGATCGCCCTGGAAAATCTGTAGCGTCGCCATGGTGTGTAACGCAGACGCAGCCTGCCCAGCAGCAGAGAATATCCGTGCGAGCAGCGATGACGTCATGCGGCCGGCTTTGGATGGCAACGCCGCCTTAGTCCGCCGTCCAGCAGAGGGCGGGCAAAGGTGCGCTGCTATAGCCTGTTCCACCGGCGGAAGTGACAGGTAGCCTCTGTTCTTAGCACCGTCCAGTGTGGAGAATGCTGACGAAACAGATGAGCGGATTCTCACCGAGAATGGAGCGTCCCAAGCCTTCGCCACTTATTCGTGAAGCTCAGGAAGAAAAGGGGCGTGTTTTGAGCTTGAGGAAGAGCGCTCATCCGGAAGATAGCTACCATCCAGCCGGGAACGTAAAGGGGGCGCTGGTGCAGACCACTCGAGGCCGAGGCTCGCCGCGGCCAACGAGAGTACACGCATCAGCTCCTTATCGATATCCCCCCGTCTGCTGGGCCTCTGAGCAGCGGGCGCGAGATCCACGGAGCTCGCCCAACCCTCACTGCCCGAAGCAAGCAGAGAGCACGTGTCTTCTTCCTCCGACGCGGGCCTGAGATCCACTTCCTCCGATGACGCGTCGGCAAGCAGCGGACGCTGAGCATCGGGAAGCGATGCAGGGGAGACCGGCGAAGCGGAGGGAACCGGCGAGCTTGGCCGAGCTGGAGGTGGTTCTGGTAGGCGCTGCGAGCGGCGCTTCTTACGGCGCTGCGGCGCAGCGGATGATGCAGGCTTCGAGAAGGATGCCAGGTGAGTCCTCAGAGTCACCATAGGCATCAACTCGCAATGAGGACATCCGCCATCAGCGAGCGCTGCATGGTCTTCACCCAGACAGGAGACGCAGATGACATGACGATCTCCTTCGCTGAGCGGGGTTCTGCACGAGCCGCACGAAGGCATCTTTAAAAAGACGCAGCTCTTTTGTGAATGTGCGTCGCAGGGCGAACACACACACAGAATATCACAGAACAAGGATTATAAAGGATATGAGCGCCGGATAGCGCAGCAGGAACGGCAGTGGAAGGCGGCGGTGCCAGCGGCTTCAGGATGGCTCGTCCTGCTGATATGCTCTTCCAGACGGCGCTTGCTTCCTCGTGATCCAGCGATGCGTGAGCTTCGCTGAAGAGATGAAAAATCAGGTGAGTCAGCCTTTTCGAGCTCCTTTTATAGGTTGGGCCACACCCGTTTTGGCGGGAAGTGGCAAGAAGGGCGCGAAGCGCCCTTATTGGTCTGATGTTGCATCAGCCTGCGCTCGATAGGCTGTGCAGTTGCCGCAGAACAAGCCAATGAGCGAGCGAGCCGTCTCGCCTATGGCTGTGTACTGCTGCAAATGCGCTTTACAAAAATACAAAATTAAGGATAATTTTTTGCTTCAGTATTTCGTGAAAAGAGACTTTTCCCGTCGCGTCTTAGCTAAGACGCAGTACGAGAGAGCTCTCGTAAGAGAACAGCTTGAGTATGAGATGCTTTCAGCATTAATTTTGTCTCAATTGGCCAAATATGTTAGTAACTTTAATGTTTCAGCTTTAAAGTTCAACCTGTGTAATGAAACGAGCAATGCACCACTCAAATCATTTGTTCACATAACACATTTTTGGATGATTTATATTTTCTCTCTCTTTGTTGTCCTTTCCTTTGAACAGCTAACTTTCTATCAGCATATTGGGATGCTGGCAGGGGCTTTGCAAGTTCTGATCCAGTTCATATCTTCAGGCGAGATGCAGGAGGTTTGGTTTCAGTCTGCCTTCAATCCTGATCCATACAGTCTTCCCTGGATGCGAAGGGTGGTGGTGTTAAACAGCAGAGAGGAGTTTAAGGTTGGTGTGGTTATGAGTGTTTGGGGGAAGGGAATTATTATTTGAAGTTGTGAAGTAAAAGAAGTATGTATGGTGTGTAGTTCAGTCAGTAACACAAAATCACCGTGAATATACAGGTTGTGATTAGAGGATTGATATTCAACAGCAGAGACCCAAATGAAGTTGTAGCAATTGATGATGTGTCCTTCAGCAGAGGATGTGTGGCAGCAGTAGGTGGGTGAACACTAATATCTTTTCATGGGTGCCTTTTTTTAGCAGATCAGTCTGCACAGTCTCAGGGAGCCATGTTTATCCAATAAGACTGTCTAAATCCAAAAAGGGATCGTTCACCTTAAAAATCACATTTCTGAAATCATTATTTGAAAATTTACTGAAATCATTTCTTTTAGAAACACCATTTTTGTGCACAGCCGGCCTTGTACTGTCCCAGGGTTAGGAAACCGTCCCCCACAAATGAGCTGCACAGACATGAACATTTGGGTTATTCTCTTCTGGAACAGTGTTGTAAATAAATCATACCCACTGATTCCTAATTGCATCCACCCAAATAAAGTGCTTTTGCTTTCACATAGAACAGGGGCGCCCCCAAGGGGTGGCCAGGGATGTCCACGGCCACCCCTGTATAAACTCTGGCTACCCCTGCGGCCACCCCTAGGATTATTTACAGTGGGTCCTATTAATTTAAATGCAGAATGTAAATTCACAATAGTTTAAGAAGTGAAAAAAAAGTGCAGCACCTGCTGCAGCCACAGTTTTGCGTCTCTGAGCACAGGGCCGGCCCGCGGCATAGGCGGTATAGGCAAATGCTAAGGGCGCCACTCATCCATAGGGGTGCCAGAATGAGTGAACGAGTGAATTTTTTTTTTTTTTTTACATATATTTTTTTTATAATAGGCTACTATTTAAAAACCATTAATTCGAAATACTACCAAATAAAGCAAAAAAAAAAAAAAAAAAAAGTCCGGCTCTTCAATCTTCCCCCGCCCATCGAGTGCTTGAAGTGCATCAGAAAACAGAGCGCGCGTGATCAGTTGTTGGTAATTTGTTCTGTAGCGTGCCCGACGCCGCATCCAATGTAGACAGCACTGCTTTTGTTAACACACAGCTCGTAGAAACGGGCCTGGCAGCTCGCGCCAGTTCTAGACACGGTGATAGTTTCCTGATTGTGACGGAAGGCCGAATTTACATGACACATTATAAATGAGCATAGTCTGCGATAGATACAGTGCCAAAAAGAAGAGAAGAGGATAAAGACAGAGGTAAAGAGATGTAGTGAAAGAACAATTTATTGCATAGGAGTAAGATACTATAATTTCATGGCAGTTATTTTTACCTTAAACTTAATGTTAGCAGTTGTTCTGAGTTCTGAGTCCCCAGACTGTGATTTTGTACAATCATGTCAGTTTTAAGACGCATTTTTTATTATCACTTTTTTATTAATGTTTTACTCTACAGTTGTGCAGGTGATACAGTACAGGCCAAAAGTTTGGAAACATTACTTTAGAAATCATTCTAATATGATGATTTATTATGAGTGTTGGAAACAGTTCTGCTGTAATATGTGTGTGTGTGTGTGTGTGTGTGTGTGTATACATATATATATATATATATATATATATATATATATATATATATGCTAAATCATGAACACAATGACAGGGTGAAATGGGCTGTGATGCATGGGGCGCCAGGTAAAATCTTGCCTAGGGCAGCAAATTGGTCAGGGCCGGCCCTGTCTGAGCAACATTAAAGTGTTTCGTTCCTGAATGAATCAACTGTTTAAATGATTCGGTTCAATCGCAATGACTCACTTATTAACAGTGACTCGCTGCCACCTATTGGCGGTTTTAATTTCACATTTTATGGAACCTTTTCATTTTTTAAATAATTTCAAACATCAGTTTTCAATGTTTTATCTTTAAAATATCAAACATTATTTATTCATTTGTAACTGCAGGTTAAAGTATTCCATGTTCCACGGAGCTGCATTAAACAGTGTGTAAAAACATCTAAATGGCACTTCAGATGCAGCTTCTGTTTTATCTGCATTGCAAAGATCAATTTTGTTGATACTGATTGCATTTGCTTGGTAACAGCCCAAATGCAAGTATTTGACCTAAAATATGGTGCCCACTTTTAGAAACAATGGTGTAAAGGTAAAAAAAAAAAAAACTCAGGTGTCAGCACAATTAAAAATAAGATATCAGCACAATAACACTCAGCAAAATAGTAAAAATTATCGTTATCGATAAAATCCTAGAACTCACAGAGATATAACTTTTTGTCTATATTGCAAACCCTTAATTTTTTTTTCTTTATTTTAATGTGCCACCCCCAAAATTTACTGTGGCCTCATTTGGCCACCCCTGTTAACATTTTCTGGGGGCGCCACTGACATAGAATCCGAAACACACATAATCTCCACAACACGGCAGCAACAACACTATTATAAAACCCAAAACCAAAATAATGCCTTCTTTCTTTGCATATACATTTATATGTAGGTATGTGAGGGAGAATTTGATGGGGGCATTTTCAGCAGGTCTTATTCAGTCTTCTCTTTTAGATCCTTTATAAAATCCTTTTGTGGGAGACTTTGAGCTTTTTAACTTTGCAGATCTTATACATGCACAAACAGCTAACACATAAGAAAAGATAAACAATGCAGGTTTATTTTCATAGCCTTCTTTGCTCCTATTTATCAAGGACATTATCCAGAATTTATGAATATTCTCCTCCTTCCATTAGCCATATTTGGGTCATAATGTAAAAAATGACTGAATTTAACTGTAAAAGACTGAAAAAATGCTACTGTAAAAACCTGTAAAATGGTTAATGGTAAATTATCCTACTATTTATGGTGAAAAACTATTGGATATTACATGTAATTTTACATAAGTATACCGTTTTTGGAAGTGAAAAAGACTATAATTTACAGTGAATAACCGTAAATTGACATTCCCAGAGTTAGATTTCAAATTGGATGTTTTTAATAACTTAATAACTATAACAATAACTATGTATGTTCTTAGTTTTTTCTTATCAGTTTTGTATATCGGGGTTGTATATTACACCTAATGTTGTTAAATTAATGTTTATTGCATTTTATTCAGTTTCACGTGTGTTACATTGATGGTGTTTAGTGTTTGTGTGATTGTTAATACCTACTTGTGATGGACTTTGGTTCATCATGTGACTTTCTCATCACCGCCCTGCATTTGGTTGTTATCAGTGTATTACAAAGGTAAATATCAGATTTCAGTAATTGTTGGTATATTAACATTATATCAGTTAATGAAATTACAGTATTTAACTGTAAATTTAAGTTAAAACCATAAAACCTAAAATGTTGTTACCATATTTTTTATGGTTAAAAAAATGTTTTTAACCATAATTTTACAAAAGAATTTTGCAGTGTAGCTGTTTGTTAAGGCAAAAATATGAAGTTATATGATTGCTTTGCTCACTGAAGGTTGTGAGGTGCACAGAGCTCAAGATATGCAGGGATATAAAGCTTTAAATAAGGTCTAATACATTTACAGCTTGTGCTGGATGGATTGGGATATCAGAGGAACCATTGTGACAAGCAGAAGAGAACCTCAGCATATTTCTAATTTACCGTTCAGCCCAAAATTGAAATTGGGAGAGACATCATTGGCATTTTTAATTCGAGTATATATAATATAATTAATTGCTGACACAGCTTTGCAGTGTCAATAACTTTTATCTTACACATTTGTCACAAAAATGCTTAAATGTTTATAGGAAAACATAATCATACTTTAATTTCCACCATAAATACAAACCTGCACAGAACAGAACAAGGCTGATTGTATATTTTCTTTGACCCAGTGTTTTAAAGGGAGGTTTATGTGTTTAGTTATAAATGTTTGTGTGTGTGTGTTACGATACTGCATTATTGTGATTTATTTCAGTCATACCCTGGACAGTCCGATTAATCATAATAATGTGCCCATGTTCAGATCTACAGTACATGACACCGTTAACAGAGGTGATAATGCAGGAAGGAGATCTAGCCACTCTTCACTTTATGATTCCCATCTTGACCCTTTGCTTACCTTTTCTATAAAATATGTATTTTGGCTTTATTGTTTTCTCCAGAGACTGACATCAAGGCACCTCTTCCAACTCAATGCCCCCCATCTCAGTTTTACTGTGGGGAAAACGTCTGTGTAGATGGGGTGAAAGTGTGTGACTTTTCTTTAGATTGCCCAAATGGAGAGGACGAGTCCAAATGTTGTGAGTATCAATGTAACCGTGTGTATGGCCATTTGTAAATTGAATGTGCAAGGCTTCAGGTGTCATTCATAGTTGTTTTTACTGTAGAAATAGTTTACTTCCACATTGCAAAAGACTGGATACTCAAAGATCAAAACAGCTTAAAGATTAAAGATTCTGCATAGGTTTTTGTTAAAAAAAAAGTTCACCCAAAAATGAATTCGTCTTTCATCATTTACTCACCTTCATGTTGTTACAAACCTACTGGATATGGCTTTCTTTCTTTCTACGAACATACAGTAATTAAGATACTCTGAAATGTTAACTGTTTTGTTAATATTTTGAAGGGCGGTTTTATCCTTTTAATTTATTGTTTCACTATTATTTCATAATGTTAATTTGACTTACAGCGGCACAGTGTGATTTTGAGTCTGATTCATGTGGCTGGTAAGAGCTTGTCCAGGGTGATGGATTTGAATGGGTGAGAGGCTCAACTAATGGAGTCGCCATATATTATCTAGACCAAACACCCCCCCAAGACCACTCTACTAATACAAGTGCAGGTCACATTTTACTTAGTTTGTATAAGCAGTGAATTTTTTTGTTTGAATGTTTATCTACAAATCAGGAGTGTAAACTGTGTGAGAATCAGGAGTGTAATTTCAGTTTTGAGAAAAGTAATGCTGATTTTCATAGTTCTGTTGCTAAATATCTGTTGATGTTTATCATAATCTACTAATAGTTTACAAACAACATAATGTATAATATGATCGTACATGTTCAGGTTTCTGTTAATACCTTTTATTGTTTTACTATCTTTTTCTCCCCCTTCAAGGCCACTTCATGTTTGTTTTCAAGAGGAGCAGCAGGTTTTCCCAGCAGGCTTTACTGCGCAGTCCTACATTCCAGCAAGCAAGTTCAGATTGCGTCATCACCTTCTGGTAAGACTTTGACCTTGCTTAGTGAAATTCATTCATTAAAAATGAATTAAAATATATGTTAATATTTGCAAAAAAAAAAAAAAACCCAAATCACAAACAACATTATTCACTGCTTCACAGTATATATTTAACATTCAGTGTTTAGATTTCAATATTAATGTTGATTGTTTTGCTTACAGGCACTATAATTCTGGCCATTCTGTTGGTGCTGCTGAAATGCACCTGGTGATAGAGGACTCAGACAGCATCACTATACTTTGGCAAACACTTTACAACCAAGGTAACCAGTGGCACCCTGTAACCATCCAGATTGGAAGACAGACCAGGCCTTTCCACATCTCAGTTGCTAAACTGAGCCTGGCTGTGTTTGAAGGAGTCTCCGCCCTAGATGATTTTATGTTCCATAACGGCTCATTGCCCGAGACTGTGGAGATGTGCCCAACTCCTAATCACCTTCACTGTAGCCGTAGCAAAGCATGTGTGGACTATTTTCAGATCTGTGACCTGATCGATGACTGTGGAGATGGAACAGATGAGGAAAACTGCTGTCAGTATTGGTGGTTACAAAACCGTTTATATTGTTTGATGTTAGCAGTCTCTTCTTTTGGCAGTCGGTTTACAGTGATCTTTTCTTCTCCTATCAGCACCAGAACTAATGTGTGACTTTGAGGAAGATCTGTGTAGCTGGACTCAGAAACATGAGGAGGACATGTTTGATTGGACCCGTATCCAAGGACCCACTCCCACTTTCAACACGGGCCCATGGAAGGACCACACACGGGCCAGTGCGGATGGCCACTTCCTCTTTATCGAATCTTCAGAGCCACAGAAGTTCAAAGACACCGCCGTTCTTATCAGTCGGCCTTTTCTCCAAACTCCTCGCTTAGGTCCTGAATCCAAACCATCCTGTGTTTTCAGATTCCACTATCACATGTTTGGCCAGCATGCGTTTAGTTTGGCCGTGTACATGCGCACATGTAACAGTGGCCGGGGGAACTTGCTGTGGATTCGCTATGGAGACCAAGGCAACTTCTGGTACAGGAAGACACTGCTGATCAACAGCGCCCACCACTTTCAGGTGAGTAATTGATCAGATTTATGAGTACTGAAGTCTACAGGTGCAGTGGTGTCCTTGTGTGCTGAATCCTTTGATTAACTGGCTGCTACAGCTTTACATTTGGCACAAAAAGTGCCATTAATGCCCATCCTTGTTACTCTGTTGATAATGCATGCACTAAAGACTGAGCAATCATAGTAACTCAGCAGAAACCACATAGCATGCTGATGTGCAGTATTAGCAATATTTAAAATTCTGTTTCAAGCTTATTAAAACATAAATTATTAGCTATAACATGTAGTTCTGGTCATTCCTGGTATGTAGTGCAATGGTCTGCTCGTCGGTGTTTCCAGACATGCTGATGGTTAAAAAAAATAAACATTAGGTGTGAGGAAAATTTATATTTCAATGACTTTGCTTTTTCTCAAAACTGTTGCTTTTCCCAGAGAAACTTTGCATTCCCAAAACTTTTGTGTTGGAAATAATATGTGGTGGTGAAAAAAATTATATTTCAGTGCTGAGTGCTTTCAGAGCTGAGTTAATGCAAAGTTTATTAGGGGAAACACAATCTGCCTCAGTTGTGACATAAGTAATACTGTTTCCAGGTCCAAGTGTCTACCTGTTTTAATTAAGAATACTATCTAATGGTGCTTTTCGACGGTGTGGTATGACTTGGCTCAGTACGGTATGGCACGGTTCGACTCTGTTTGCGTCTCCCATCGACTGTATAAAAACATTTACGTAGTGTCTGTTACATCACCCATTGGTTTCCGAAGCCTTGCCAAATACCCACACTTGCAGTCTTTGCACTTGACTACTTCTATGACGTATTTCCTGTATTTGTCCCAAGTGTTCAAGTGAGGATGAAGACCACAAGTGTGTGTAGAACTTTTAGTGACGTGACATTCAGCCAAGTATGGTGACCCATACTCAGAATTCGTGCTCTGCATTTAACCCATCCAAAGTGCACACACACAGAGCAGTGAACACACACACACACACACACACTGTGAACACACACCCAGAGCAGTGGGCAGCCATTTATGCTGCGGCACTGTACATGCACTCCCCCCACCCACAATTCCTGCCGGCCCGAGACTCGAACTCACAACCCTTCGATTGCGAGTCCGACTCTCTAACCTTTAGACCACGACTTCCCCCATTAGGTTTTCATTTCTTAATGAGACACACGTATAGTATTGTAAAAATGAAAGTGTTTGCATAGCTTTATTTTAATTTTAAATACTTTGCATTTTAAAATCAACTTCTAAATGTCTGTTCAGTAGTTCCTATAACATGACAATTTAAATTTGTGGTGCTTATAATTAAGTGTTAAAAAGCAGTTCCAAATGTTGTACAACATAAAAACTAATCTATAAAGCAATAAAAAAGTGTAGCACTTTGTTTTACTAAATTATATGTAATATCCAAGCGGCAACCTCCCGCTCTCTCTTATGAAGCCAATACAGAAGTGACTTAACTCGTAACCGTTACTAATAATTTTTGAAAATTTGATTATTTCATATCATCAGAGCATGAGAAAGGAAATGAAAAGGATGTACTGGTATTGTTTTAATTTATAAAGCATGACAAGACAATTATTGTTACATATAATTATCTGTCATGCAGTTGATAAATGACACCAGAATATGCTAATGTGTCTGCTATCTGCCATTTAAATTTTCATGAAAATGTGATTTTCTTTACTACATTGCAAAGCATAGACTTTTTCCTCCCCTTTATTCCCAGATTATTTTAAAATAAAGAAATCAAGAAACTTTTATTTTTACCGGCCAGTGATGATTGTGAAAGGTCATACCTGTAGTCTGTTGCAATAGTAACGAACGCAAGTTCATACGCATCGTGCTCTTATTTTAGTGCAGTTGTTAAGATTGTTGTTATTTCAGCAAACCAGTTTCATACATTTTAACAGTGTTAAGTTAAACTTTTATATATCATTCAATGGTACTATTTAGAGATCAGTGATGCGCATGCATTTTAGACACTTATGTTTTTACTCAGTCCATGTAATAAATGCACACCCTTGAATAAGCAATGCATAATTTGAACTTCTGCAAGCTGCAAAATAAAGATATACTCTTCTTTCTTCTTGCTGCTACAGATTTTAGTGAAGGGGACTGTTGGTGATGACTTCAGAGGAGATATTGCCATAGACGATCTGTCTTTCCTTGGCTGTCAGCCATATGATGGTGAAGTAAAAATTGCATGCAATTAGTTTCAGGTTAAAAACAGAAAAAAATGAAAATAAACTTAAAATTACATTCTTATTAGGACTAGTAGTGTCAATTTGGATGCAGTTGCCTGTTTCAGGATGCCCTTAAGCTAGAATTCTTGGATTTAATGTAATTATGTGTCTATATCTTTGTATACTGTAGGTGAATTGCCCTCAAAGGAGCCCAGCACCTTTGCCCCATCCCCACCTTGTCTGCAGCACCCCCTCACAGCTGCCCTTCTGACCAGTTTGTGTGCTCAACTACAAGAGAGTGTGTGAGCCTCAGTCAAGTGTGTAACTTCACACCAGACTGCTCCGATAGCTCAGATGAAGAGTATTGTGGTAGGCATCTCGTTTATCTGTCTACCAACTGTTCATAAGTTGTTGTTTTGGATAGAAATTAATACTTAAATTTTGCATGAATGGATTAAACCGATCAAATTTGACAGTAAACACACTTATAATTTTGCAATGGATTTTTATTTCAAATAATTGCTTTCTATTCATTGAAGAATCCTGATTGATAATAATGAAAAATGTTTTTCTGAGCAGGAAATCAGCATATTAAAATGATTTCTGAATGATTAAGTGACTGGAGTAATGATGCTAAAAATTTTGATTTGCCATCACAGGATTAAATTGTTATTTTAAATTGTAATTTAATGTATTTACGTTATAACCCACCCCAATCTATCTATCCATCCTACTGTTTTCTCTGTCCTCAGTGAAGGAGTATTGTGATTTTGAAGGTGATGCTCTCTGTGGATGGTATTTAAGTGTCCCAGCCACTCCTGTTCCTCCTCATGCCTTTCGCTGGCAGACAGGACAAGGAGAGAGTATTCACCAAGGAGAAGAGAACCACAGACCTGCTAATGACCACACACTGTGAGCAATAAACTGCATCATTTATTAGAACGTGTTTGTGCTTTTGTTTATAAAAGCATGGTCAGGTTTGCATTACATTTTGGGGTGTTTTTTGCTTTACTATGTTTACTCATCTGTACACGTGCTTGTTTTGCAGTGGTTCATCAGAGGGTTGGTATATATTTGCGGACAGCTCCAATGGAGGATATGGTCACACCACTGATCTCTTGACTGCTCCCATTAAAATAACAGGACCCCAGTGCACCCTTGTGTTCTGGTATCACATGAGTGGCTTTAATGTTGCAACGTTGCAGGTGCAGTTATCTAGAAATTATGAATATAATTGTTATTCATTTGCTGCACTGGTAACCCATGCCTAGAAAACATCAAAACATCTTATCAATGTGACCGAATACATTTCATGCTTCATTTTGTCTTTCATTGTGTTTAAAGTCTAAAATGGTTGGTTTCTAGAGAACAATTTGCAGTTTGTCAAAACAGTCTCAAAATTGCATCTGCAGGTCTTTATCAAATCAGGTGCTGTCACTCATGAAGTTTGGTCCCAAAATGGTAACCAAGGTAACCGCTGGGGGCGGGGTGAGGTCTTCATAGGAATCCGTCATAACATCCAGGTCAGTGTCTCTGTTTTATGAGGACTAAAAAATGCTTTTTCAAAAAGTAAATAACTGAAAATATATTTGAAAATATATTTTTTGAGAAGCAAAAAATACACCAACAGGTACCGTCAGACTCCGCTACATTAGTGTTCAAATGTTTGAGACCAGAAAGATTTGTTTTTAAGAAAATTATTTTATTTTTTTTTTAGCAAAGATGCATTACTTATTAAAAATGACAATAAAGACATTTATAATGTTGCCAAAATGTTTAAATAAATCCTGTTCTTTTTATAGAATAGAAAACCTCCTATCCTTGGAATAAAGCTAAAAAAAATAAAATTTTCACAATATTGTAGTTTTTACTGTATTTTTTTTTCAAATTCATGCAGCCTTGATGAACATAGGGACTTCTTAAAAAAAAAAAAAAAAAAAAAAAACGACCCCAAACTTTTGAACCATAATCTGTCAAACAGGTAAACAATTTTATAAGATAAAAAAAAAAAAAACATTTATTTACATTTCATAAAGATGAACAAAGAACTGTGTGTGAATCAGAAGAATCAGAATCAGAATGAGCTTTATTGCCAGGTATGTTCACACATACGAGGAATTTGTTTTCGTGACAGAGCTCCGCAGTGCAACATAACAGCGACAGAACAAAAAACACAATAAGGAATAAAAAATACAAAAAAATACAAATAGGTGGGTAAGGATTGACAATATACAAATTGACAATGTATGGCAGGTATATTAAAAAGAGCATTTATGTATGTACAGGTATATTATGTGGAAAAATGGTAACTGTACGCTAAGTATGTGTGTTTGGATAAATAAGTGTATGTGTATATAAATATAAATATAAGTAGTATAGTGTGTTCCATGTATGTACATGTATATTATGTGCAAAAGATTTACGTGTGTATAGTATTCCTGAAATGTGCAGAAAAATGTTAAGTGTCAAGCTGATTTTTGGACTGATGATGCTTGCTCAGAAATATTATGACTTTTCCTCCATCTGGCCCTTGCATCATTAATATTTATCAACACTTATTATATATAAACACTCTTACAAGTTCTCATCATTGTGTTAGATACTTCATGACACCCTTTACTGCTAACTGCCCTTTAGCTGTGTACTATCAGGGACCTTAGTGCAGCAGCTCTCAATTCACAATCTCTACGTATATTTTTCTCCTTTAGTGTTTCACACACATACTTGTTTGCTGCTTTTCTTTTAAGAGAATGAATTGATTTTGAGTGACATCTTTTTATATTACTCTTTTAACCTGACATGTCTCATTGAGTAAATGTGTGCTTTGATTTGTGCAATTGACTATGTATGTGTACTGTAAAAGTACTGTGGAGCAAATTAAGATGTTTACTGCAGTTTAAAAGCATGCATATCTTGTCAAAAGGGTCTAACTCTGTGCCACCGCATAACAAAAGATGTGTTAAAAATTAATGAGAATATATATATATATATCCGAGTCCTGATCGGGAGGTAACGTCCGATTCCGATCGAGTATGAAACCACGTGATCGGGCCCGATTTCCGATCACGTGATCGGATCTGGACATCCCTAATAAATAGTATAACTTTGTAAGTAGTGTTGTCACAATACCAAAATATTTTGACTTAAAAAAAACCCTATGGTGAGCAACTACCAGTCTATGACTACAACCCGAATTCCGGAAAAGTTGGGACGTTTTTTAAATTTTAATAAAATTAAAACTAAAGGAATTTCAAATCACATGAGCCAATATTTTATTCACAATAGAACATAGATAACGTAGCAAATGTTTAAACTGAGAAATTTTACACTTTTATCCACTTAATTAGCTCATTTAAAATTTAATGCCTGCTACAGGTCTCAAAAAAGTTGGCACGGGGGCAACAAATGGCTAAAAAAGCAAGCAGTTTTGAAAAGATTCAGCTGGGAGAACATCTAGTGATTAATTAAGTTAATTGATATCAGGTCTGTAACATGATTAGCTATAAAAGCTTTGTCTTAGAGAAGCAGAGTCTCTCAGAAGTAAAGATGGGCAGAGGCTCTCCAATCTGTGAAAGACTGCGTAAAAAAATTGTGGAAAACTTTAAAAACAATGTTCCTCAACGTCAAATTGCAAAGGCTTTGCAAATCTCATCATCTACAGTGCATAACATCATCAAAAGATTCAGAGAAACTGGAGAAATCGCCAAAATGTTGATTAAATAATATTAAACTAGTTATCGTATTGTTGTTCTAAACATCAACACTGCTGTGATTGTGGTATATTTGCGTAATAGCACTCTTGCTCCTGTGATATTATTGATGAAGTATTCTTTCTTTTTGTCTGATTTCCAAAATGGTCTTTTGGTGACGGCATTGACACTCTGAATGTGTACATGTCTACAAACTCCAACCACTCACTCTTACTCAACCTTAATGGTAATCAAGGCAACTAATGGAGCAGACGGGAACTGCCTCTCTCATCTCATCTACTGACAACTTCCGCATTATGTTTGAAGGCAAGGTGGGCAGTAATACCAGAGTCCACATCTGCCTGGATGACATCACATTCTCATCAGACTGTGTTCTCAGCAGCAGATTTGAGACAGACCCCACTCCCCGGTTACTTCCAGGTACAGTTGTACTAATGGTGCTGTATATACATGCAGTGCTATCAGTGTAAAGGTAACTATGTAACAATGCTTCACAAATACATAGTCAATCTATGAGCTTCACTACTGACAAGTGTTTTTTTAATAGCATGTTACAATAAGGACAGAAAAAAAGCTGTGTAGGGAAACTGTAGAAAATTATCTATTCCTCGAAACCTTGCAGGCAGAATTAATTGCTATGCATTAGAGTTCATAGATTTATAGTGCTATAATGCTAATTATAACTTAAGTGCATAATAAAATGTTATTATAGTAAAAAATAAAGTATAAGCAATCTGTTCAAAAGCTTGAGTTAAGATTTAAGAAATTAATACTTTTAATCAGCAAAGATATATTCAATTAATCAAAAGTGATAGAAATCATTTATGTTTCAATTAAATGCTGCCATCACACTGTTTCCACAAAATTATAAAGCAGCAGAGCTATTTTGTAACATTGATAATAAGAATGTTTTTTCTAAAGAATCACTTGACAATGAAGACTGGAGTAATGGCTGTTGAAAATTCAGATTTGCATCACAGGAATAATTTACATTTGAAAATATCATCTGTTTCTATGCATTAAAATATGTATCTATGTGTGTGTGTTCACAGGATCCTGTCCTCCAGGTTCTCTACAGTGTACCAATGGCAATTGCTACAAACAGGAGCAGAAATGTGACTTCACTGATGACTGTGGAGATGGAACTGATGAATTAGATTGTGGGACGTCCTGCTCATTTGAACATGGCCACTGTGGTTGGAAAAGCAGCCTGGCAGACACCTTTAGTTGGGCTCATGGTGTCGGCTCCATTCATATGATCAGACCTCCTCATGATCACACACTTAAAAATGAAAGAGGTAAGACTTTGCTGTATACCACTGCATATTTACAGTGTTCCTGTAGCTCAACTGGTAACGCAGTGCAATAGCAAGTGCAAGGTTGGGGGTTCGAATCCCAGGGAACACATAATTGTAGAAAATTGTTAGCCTGAATGCAATGTAAGTCGCTTTGGATAAAAGCATCTGCTAAATGCATTCATTTATTTATTTATTTATTTACAACAAAAAGGCATGGATTTCTTGCGGAGGCCTAACGTTCACACCCACATAAGAAACACATTGCAAATAGCGTGTCTACAGTACATTGACACGACTTAAACAGATAGAAAGCAAACACTATACCCTTTTTAATCCAGTGTAATTACAGTGTTATACACTACTTAAATAACAGAAGCATTCATAATTGTAATTGCAGTACATCCTTCACATGCTACTTAGATGTTTGAAATAAGAGAATTAATTTCTGTGGAAATGTTTGCTCATCATCTGAAGTTGTGGGAATGGTGTGATACTTGAACTAACTACTGTATCAATCATTTAGCAAGTAAATATTTATTCTTTAACATATGGCCCTTTACTTTATACATTTCACGAGTTCGCCTGCCTATCCAGTCACAATGAATAATGATAAATGAGCAGGGTTTGCTGACCTCTGCTTGGCTCAAAATCCAAGCTAAAACCCCTGATAATTGTAGGTTATTGGCTAAAATGAGAAAGAATAGAAAAGGGAGGAGAGATGGCAGAAAAATAGTCACTGAAGTGACTCAGTGACTGCTATATATGATAATATTAGACAGGACTGACCAGGCTCCTCCTAAACTTGCTTCCTTTTTTATATAATACACCTAGTCTGGTGGAATAAACATGAAAATTTCTCCTGCAAACTATGAAGTCTTACCAGTCTTAGACATGGTTTTATGATTTCAAGGCCCCGTCTCTTCGGTGTAGCCTCCTTTATTGATTTGGTGCTCTGCTTCACTTTATCTCAGCAAGATATCTTTATTAATAAAGTATCTGGGAGCTTGTGATTCTGTGTATATCCTTCCATAAGCAAGGTTCTCTAACATCAACAGAGCTGTACGAGTCCCAAAAAAGATGAGTCCTGTGAAAGATGAAGTAAGTGGGAAAGCCATGTTCAGATGTTCTAGCAGAGACCTATAGATCGCCAATTGGCAGTCCTATGTTTCTATTATTTCTGACTTCAATAGCATGCACGATTTCAATTTAGCATATTCCCTGTTTGAGTACATCTGTTTGTAATTTAAAGAATAACTAGACTTTAATTTGGTTTTATGGAAGAATAGGATTAGTGGATCCAAAATTATATGTTACATTAAAAATACTACATTACTAAACTTGCCTGTTTAGTGTACTGTTTTCAATGAATATCCTTGCTTTATTTTCCTAATCAATGGAAGAGGTGGAGTTTGCACTATTATACTTTAAGGGTGAGGTCATGCAGACATCTTTTTTTTTATTATTTTTTTTCCAATACTGCTGAAATGAGTTCTTCTGAAAGTGACACAGCCAACTTACAAAAGTGTGTGAAGTTTGTGAAATTAAATCTTGACTAATGCTCCCAGAATGTATGTTTGAGCACCACTGAGGAAGTATGTTCCCTGATGGAATTTGTTGATGATATAAAAGCTATTACATGTGTATTATTAATGTCAGTTTTTCTCTATTCAGGCCACTTTGTATATCTGGCAGCCACTCCTGTGGGACTGAAGGGTGATAAAGCTCACATGAGAAGTTCTGTGTGGAAGGAGTCTAGTGCCATATGTAAACTCACCTTCTGGTACTATGTTTCTGAGAAAGCCACAGGAATCATCCGGCTCTTCGTTAAGGTACATGACTTGATCTTACCAAGCTGAGCAAACCTAAAGTGCCACTGAAATATATTATTATTGCTTAAATCAGGGAAGGTGTTGAGATCTTTAGCTCTGTTGACATAAACTGAACTAGTGTCCAGTGGGAATTGGTTGGATCATTGGATTGTTGTCGTTTTCTGTTTGCTGTGGTGATTTTTGACTAAAGATTATTAGGTCTCATACATAATATATATATATATATATATATATATATGTATGTATATATATATATATATATATATATATATATATATATATATATACATATATATATATATATATATATATATATATATATATATATATATATATATATATATATATATATGTATATGTATATATATATATATATATATATATATGTATATATATATATATATATGTATATGTATATATATATATATATATATATATATATATATATATATATATATATATATATATATATATATATGTATATGTATTAGAGGTGTAACGGTACACAAACATGACGGTTTTTAAAATCACAGTTTGGTAGTTTCGGTACAGCAGGGGAGGAAACTATAAATATATATTAAGCAGTGGTTTACTAAATAAATTGCTCTTTCTTGAAACAAACGTAATTAAAATTTCCTTAGGGATAAAAATCTACTTCAGATCTAAACTTAAAGGCATAAGGTTACATTTAACAACAGAGCCCAGACTTAAATTATTATAAAAAAAATTATTAGTATAACAAGCCACACTTAACTTAAAAAATACAAAATGTATGCAATCATGTAAATTTGCATATAATGTAGTTTTTAAATTAACTTCAGAATTATAAAAATTTTATATGTTGTTGAAACATGATTATTTACACAGTGCCTCTCATAATTCGTTTTATAACAGATTTATTTAAACATTAAATAATGAATACTTTGCTATCATGTAAAGTCAAATATAATGAGTATATAATCTAATATTTCGGGAAATGCTCTTCTCTAGACTTCATTTATATTGCACTGATGATCTGTGGATGCTGGGGACTGCCTGAGGTAGCCTAAATGAAATGCTATGTGACATTTTGTTTACAAGCTGTTTTATTGCCATCTTTCCATGTTTGAAAAGTTGATTGAATGATTACATGAGGCATGAGATGTTCATTCATGTTTATTTAACATTAAAACTAGTGGTAGAGACTGGGAGAGATGATCGTGCTGCTGTTTGACCGAAGGCGTTTATACAGCGATCTATTGCACCACATCAAAGACCACCAAAACGGCATTTATCGTTTGAATTTTCTGGGAAAAAAAGAACCTAATTTGAAAGATGAGGTTTTGTTTCCTAATCAAAAGTAACAATATACAAAACTGGACGTTTGCAACAAAGTTCTGCTCGTGCAGCACACATGCGTACCGAACCGAAAAACCCGTACCGAAAATGTTTGGTACAAATAAGTGGACCGTTACACCCCTAATATTTATAATAACCATGTATAAATGAATTAGCAAAAGCTATATGTTTTTTGCCATTTCTGCATATGTGATGTGTAGACAGAAAATGAGCTAAGGGAGGTGTGGACAGAGCGGCAGATGCAAAGGGAATGGAGAAGAGCGGAGGTATCTCTGAAGAGCCTGAGGGACTTTATTCTCATATTTGAAGCAGTTCGAACACAAGATGTGAGTGGTGGAGCGGCTCTGGACGACCTGCAGTTCACTGACTGTGCACCACGTAAGTGTTCTTTCTTTCATTCAGGGCAATTGATTTCCATTTCTTATTGTTAATATAGCTTTAAAAATATATCATTTGATTTTAATATAGCTTTAAATCAAGTTTAAGCTTTAAATATAGCTTAAATTTGAAATCTAATGTAAGCTCTATGAACAAGTGAAAGCTGCAGGAGAGTTTGACTAGTTCCAGCAGTGATGCTCAGAGGGAAGCAACAGTTCATCTCCACATGTATTTCCCAGAAGTCTCTTTTGCTTAACGTTCATGTATAAGCTTGACCAGCTCAGGGCTCTGAGGGTTGTGCTCAGCAGTGCCTGATGGAAAGCAGTGCCACCATCTAATTGGATGAGAATTGGTTTGCTAATTTTGACAAGCCATCGGGGAACAACATGAAAGTCAGAATAAGTTCGTCTTTTGGTTCTCAGACTTGACATGGAAAATGTCATATTTAATTTGCATACTGGTGCATCTAAATCACAGTAATTACACTTGAGCTTTTGGATCGTTTAGTGAAACCAAAGAGTATAGAAGTAACAAGAGGCGAAACTCAATAGAACGTTCCATAGCAACAAACGCACCCATGCGCAGAGCTGCAGCTCCGCCATCTTGGACTGAACGCAACACAGCTGTCATAGAATTGAATGATACCGGTTCCAATTCAAAAGCGGTTGAGGGAATTAAATAGTAGTTTCTAGTTTTTAATATCTCTATAGCAGACATCCCATGTCTCTAAAATGTGAAACACAACTTGTTCAGATTTTTTGCTTTCATTTTCTTGCAGTTATAGAGTAAAATATATTTTGTAATATATATATATTTTTTATATATATAGAATATAAATAATTATATTTTTTAATTTGTATATTTTAATAAACTCAAACTTATATAACTTTTTTTCTGTTTCACTTTTCATAATTTATTTCACTTCAACAATAACCTAGCAAATGTCTTCTTTAAAACGAGACCAACCATACAGTAAGTCTATATTCCAAAGCATTCTTGAATTACAATAAAAATCATTTTCTAACTGTTTTTAAATGTTTTAATCATTTTAAAAGTTTTAAAACTGCTTGTTTTATTTTTGTTATTATTTTTCTTCATGATTATTTTACTTTCTTTTATGTAAAGCACTTTGAATTACCATGGTGTACGAAATGTGCTATATAAATAAACTTGCCTTGCCTTACAGACAATGTTAATGCTGCACGGTAAAGCCGTTGGTTCAGTCCAAAATGGCGGCAGCGCGATTGCAGCGCCATCTAGCGATTGTTGTCAAAACTGCAACGGAGTTTCGCCTCTTGTTACTTCTATACTCTTTGGTGAAACTTTGTGTCTAAAGCAGCTGTGAAACAATCTCTAATCAAAGCTGACGCTTTTTGCAGTTTTGGTTTTTAATTTTTGGTCTTGAAATGTTCAGTAATGTATATAAATAAACTGAACTAGAGTTACTCACAGTTGTCTGCAATATAATAGGCTTTTTAACTTTGTATAAGTGGTAGTGTAAATAAATGAGCTCTATCAAACCGTGAAGAGAAGCAGAGAAATGAAATCCATTTTTTACAACCCATTTCTTCGAGGGAAAATGTGCTTGAAGGAATTTCTGTTCCTAAATGTCTAGGCTTTTCACCCCCATGACATTATAACTCAACATTTCTGACAATTGAGCAGGACACATTTTAGCCTGAATGATCTTACTTTGCAGTCTTGTTACATTCAATGAGTTTGAAGCTGTTCATACTAAAAAGCTCTGAATGGGTGATGTTTTATTGCTATTTTGAGCAATGATGTTGAATATGATCATACTTTCACATCTTTTCATTTTTAGATGATCATTTTTGTTATTCGGTTACCTTTAATTTTTTTAATGATGCGGTTTCAGATCGGTGAGACTGAAAGTGTTTCTTGTATTTCAGGAGCTGTGCATCCTGGGTCATGCCCTGCTGTTACAGATTTTGTGTGTAACAATGGAGACTGTATAGAAAGTCATCTGGAGTGTGATGGTAAAGCTGACTGCTCTGATGAGTCTGATGAGATAGACTGCAGTAAGTACATCTGCCCTAACCTTGAAATTCTTGACTGTTAATACAATATAGATGCAATGCAAATACAAAATAGATATTAATACAATATCTATGGAGCTAATGTCTCATCTGTTCATGTGGTCTATCAGTGAATGTTCCAGGAGCTTGTCATTTTGATTTGCCCAGCGACGATTGGCAGGAGAGCTGTCAGCTGTCTCAGGATCCTCTCGATGACTTTGATTGGGAGATAGGCTGTGGAAGAATACTTAATGGGCCAGGACCATCAGCTGACCACAGCCCCAGTTAGTATTACCTAAACTTCACAATGACCTTGAATCACCTGGGTAATATAAATATGAATATTAAACACTCATATATTCACCAGAAGTAACATATGAAATCTTTAGTTTGCTTTAAGTAATAGGAATATGTGCATTACTTAGTGCTAAAAGCTAAATGTTAATTTTATTATGTGTCATAATGGCTGAGATTTGACAGTCCCTGTGGATCACACAGACTGTATTGCCTGGACAGTGACTCTTCTTACCCCCCTTTAACAGCGAAACAGACAGGCTCTGAATCCAGACACCCACATATGAATCTAAGTCCAAACCCTTCTACTTTATGTAAATATCTGTAGACAAAATAGCAGTTTTTCAAAATAGCATGAATATGGGATGCAGTTTCTCTAAAATTGAAGCCAGCCGTCTGAATCATCTAATGATTTGTTGCATGATTTAAAAACCAAAGGGTTGAAGCTCAGAAAAATCCATCACCAAAAGCCATTTTCCGGTTACTTCATCAATGGGTTTAATTAAGATCTGGATTTCTGCCCCTCATGTACTCATGTCCTGTTCTGCTGAAAGTTCAACGTCTCTCAGTTAAAGTGTTTAGTGTTCATTACTTTAATTGTGAAAACGAGTCTGCCCTCTAAAAGGTGATCGATTTACGGAACCTACTATTGATTTTTCATGGCAAACAAAGAGTCAAGGAAATTACTGCACATGTCTTTTTGAGTAAAGTGGTGGAGGAGTCATGCAGTGAAATCTAGTAATGTTTGTTGTTACGATCTCTACCATAACACTATAATCTAATTTTGGACAAGAAAATAAATCGTTTCTAATATTTGTAGGGGTGTAGTGCTGTAAAAGTATTGAAGTCTATGCAAAATGTAAATTCACCCAGTCTTTTTTGTTAAAGCATATCATAGATTTTATGTTATAGTTTTTTTAAGCCTGCAAAAGATTACATTTTTTAACTCCTGAGTCATTTTTATGTAAAAACGTAGCATGCTAATGTGTTTTAGCAGGCAATATCCAATGCTGTGAAGATGACATTTGGTTTATCTTTCAGGTGGAGGAGGGGGCTACCTGTATGTGAGCTCCGGTGCTCAGAGAGAAGGAGATATCGCCAGATTAATAAGCCAGCTGGAGTTTCCTGTGATGTCATCTGCGCTTTTGGTTCCACATGTACGGCTCACGTCACATGGGTACACTGAAGGTGAGATAATAAAGTACTTTAATACAAATCAATCGCACAGATCTATTACATAAGTTATAACCATAACATTCAAAAGTTAATGTTTTTGGAAAAGTTTCTAATGCTTACCAAGGCTGCATTTATTTAATCAAAATACAGTAAAATTTTAATATTGTGAAATATTATTTCAATTTACAGTAGCTGTTTTTGTTTTTAATTAGTCTTCAGTGTCACAAGATCTTTCAGAAATCATTCTTATATGCTGATACGGTGTTCAAAAAAAACTTTTTTTTATATAATTATCGGTGTTAAAAACAGTTGTGCAGCTTTATTTTTTTTTTGTGAAAAGTGAGGCATCTAGGTTGTTCAAGAGAACAGAATTTATTGGAAACAGACATTTTTTTAACATTATAAAAAAATATGAACCACAGTGAGAATTCACCTCTTCTCTTTGCATCATGTGACAGTATTTTACTCACAAAAATTAGCATATTGGAACTTTGCAGTCTGCTAGATATCAGTTATAAAGTAAATGTGAGTAATAATATGAGTAATAAAAAATACATTTTAAAGTTTTGCAGCCAACTGTGCAGGAGTTCAATGAAATTCCTTCCACTGCTTTTAATTTATATTGAGAACACTGATCTTTAAAGGGGACATCAGATGCCCATTTTCCGCAAGCTGATGTTTCTTTAGGGGGATAAAAAAAAAAGAAGTGAAAGAATTTTTGTCATTGTAGGGTGGTTGTGTGTGCTTAGACATATTAATTTATATGCAAACACCAAGTCAAAGGGAATTTTGCATCCAATGTCCCCTTTAAATCACCTCTTGAACACTGCTAAATTAATTCTGGAAACTATATTGCAGGTGTATACCGTAGGCCTCAGTGGAACACCTCTGCTAATGTGGGCAACATGTGGGAACCACGGAGACAGCTGGCATTATGCTAATGTTATCTTATCGAATGCATCACCCTTCAGAGTGATCATTCAGGCAGAAGTGGGAGCAGACCAGTGGACTGACATTGCTGTGGATGACATCTTTCACAAGACTATGTCTTGTTGGAGGTACAGAATCACTGATTGCTTCTGATTCTTTCCCTTCCTGAATTGAAACTGAGTTTACCATTTTGTTTCTGTGTATGTTCAGGTCCAGTGACCACCATCCCACAAACATGCCACAAGGAGCACTTCCAGTGTTTGTATCTGTTTGAGTGTATACCACTGAGCTGGCACTGTGATGGTGAGGAGGACTGTCTGGACAGCTCGGATGAGGAGATGTGTGCGAGTGTGGGACCTGGCACTATTCCTCCTCAAACAGTGTGTGAGACGGGAGAATACCGCTGCATGAAGCGCTGCTGCTCTGCGATACAGTTCAAGACTGCCCAGGTGGAGAAGACGAATATGGATGCCGTAAGACCCAAGCACAAATATGTTTACTATACATTGTAGTAAATCATAGCTGTAAAACAAACAGGTGAAATTCTCTGTCTCTTTAGCTGTTAAGATATGTGAAGATGGAGAACTAGCGTGTGAGGCAACAGCAGACTGTGTATCCTATCAGAGTGGATGTGACAATATTGTTGACTGCCCTCCTTTTAACTCTGACAAGTCCAGCTGCTCTGGTAAAATAAACACATTCATTCATCTCACTTTCTTATCTGAAGGGGTCAGATAATTTTTTTATTTACTGTTTATTATATTCTTTTTATGCACTCAGTTACTCTGTCCGCTAGAAATTGATTGTCTTTAAATGTATTCATCTGGCTGTATCAGAATGTGTGGAAATTCTAAAGATCAAGGAAAAAAACTTTAAAGGGATAGTTCGCCCAGAAATGAAAAGTACCCCATGATTTCCTCTCCCTCAAGCCATCCTAGGTGTACGTGACTTTCTACTGGAATGCCACTCTCCCGTGATACCACACCTTTTAACTTGTATCTCTCTTTTTAATGTAATTGCTTTTTGAACAGCTGATAATTTGACTTGCAAGTGAAATTAATAATTTGTATTAACAATTTAATGCTTGGCAATAGATGCAAACAACCAATCGTGGTAAGTATACACTATCATTCAAAAGTATGGTGTGAATATTACAGTAAAAACAGTAATGTCATGAAATATTACAACTTAATTACAACTAAATAAATTTTGTGCTCAAGATTTCTTATTACCAGTGTTAAAAAGCAGTTGTGCTTTACTGTCACTTTTGATTAATTTAATGCTTCAATTGTTGGAACAAATGAAGGGGAAAAATCATACTGACTGGTCATCAGACAATGTGAGAGAGGATGGGAAGAAGGGAATAGATGAAGACAAGATCAGTTTGTACTTCTCTGACTTAATTCCCTAAATGAAAGGTTAAATGTATAGCTCAAAAATTTATGAACAACATAAAGTACATCAAATTAAAATGACTTTTTGGAGTTACATAATATATTACTTTACATTAAGTGGGTGCTTTCTTCAGGGGACTATCCCTGCAGTTTTCAGATTAAAGGAGCTGTGGCCCAGGAGTACTAGAGGGGTGAAGTGTCTCGGTCAAGGACACATTATTAATGGAGAGGAGACTCTCAGTAACTCTCTTGTTGAGGGTTGCCCCTGAACGAGTTGGAACCTGCCCAGGACTTTAACTTATACTCAAATGAGTGACTTTTTTTATCTCTGTCATTCAAAATCAGTGTGTGCGTGTTTCTGCATTAATGATGTTTTTCTCTGTCTTTCTCTAGTTGTCCATCACAGTGGACTGGTAATCGTTGCCATATCGAAGAAAAAACTTTTTTCACAACTGCTTCCACAACACCTGTGATACCAGATAGGTATCTAGGTAATCCGATTGGTGAGTATATGCACATGCAGTTATTTGAATATAAATAAACTAATTTCCACACAGAGATAAGCGACAAAATGTGTGTGTAATTGTGAACTCTGTAGCTGTCAGTGTTGGATTAAGTGTAGCTTTGATCCTGGTGGTCATTGCAGCTGGAGTCATTTTGCTCTTGTTATGTCAAAGGAGACATTCACTAAAGTAAGTCCATTCACATTCAAATCAACTCTACCTATTTTCGAAAGTGTCTATAAAATGTTTGGGTATTGACTGCATTGTTCTTGACTGAACAGAGACTCCAGTCTTATTGATAATGAAGAGTTAGATTGCTCAACCTTTGACTTACAGAAAAAGGTCAGTCTTATGCCTCAGTATATGAATGCTATGATCAAATAAGTTGATTTCTCTGACAGCTCACATTATGCAGTTGCATGTTTGTTTTTTAATAGAGACCTTCATTTTTCCTTTTCCATGTCATTCATTTTTCCTTTTCCATGTCATGTTCATTTTTTTCCCCCACTTACTGCCTTTTTTCCACTTTGGGGTGAACAGTGTTATTCAGTAATTTGAACCGCTCTGCAGGTGTGAGAGAGAGCTCTGTCACAGTGCTGATAGGAAATATTGACCCCCAAGCTTGAGTTAGTGCGTTTGTGTTGGTGTGAGCATGTATACATTCAGCTCTCAGTGCTAAACTCGCTGTATTTTGCATGCGGCACACAGTCATTTTCACTCTTCTGTGCAGTAATGGGTACTTTTTAGAGAAGTCTGGCATATTTTAATGCTTATCTGAGATTTCTCCATATTGTGCTAAGTTATTCATTCACGTGAGTGAGCTAATTCAAAAATGTAATGCAGTAGGAACCCTAGTGTTTTGAAAACAATTACTGATTTTAATAATTATTTGAATTTTTAAATTCTAGCCACTTATAATGCTAATGCAATTTGCTTGTGAACTTTGGAAGGATTATATGTTAACGCATTATTATTAGTATTATTATTGTTCCTATAGCTGTCTTGTTATTAAATAAGATTACTGTGTAATTCTTATTTCAGCTGCATTCTCTTGACGTTAGACCCAGGTGGCCAGTACATCCTCGACTAAACATCAGCGTTTACCCGTGAAGAGAGGAACCAAAGGTATGAAACTCAGGTTGTCATTATTAACATAGTGATTATTCAGTTCCACCCAAAAAAAACACGTTTAGTTTTAAAAGACATAGCGGTGATGTACAATGCAATCTGTGGACTGTTTTATTGCTCTGCACTCATTTTTACTGTCTGCAGTTATAGTTTTGATATGCAATGATTTGATCAAGGGTTGGGACCAGAGGACCTAAATAATACTTTAATCTACTGCTTAAGCAATAAATAAAAAAAGGTACCAGAGGAGAGAAGGCAACCAACAAATCATAATGGAAGAAATGTCCATCCTAATGTCTCATCATAAGGACCCTGTGCTCAAGAATTGCTCTTTATAAATGGATAGAGCCAGTGGTTTTCATTTGTTTCATCTGGGCCCGTCTTTGCTTGTGTGTGCTATTCAGGTCTCCAGCTCAAAGGAAAACAAGCTATTTTTCTCCAACCCACTCTACAAGTGCTCAAACAGTTCTGATCCCTGATAACATGGCTGTACTTGCTTAAGGTTTAGAGGGCTTTTTTTTAAAGGAGTCATGACCCACAATTTTCACATTTCCACGAGAATCAATGTATGTTATGATTGCCTAACGATTATACACTGGCCGGGAAGCCGATATTTAAAAGTGAAGCGTTTGTTTACCTCAGGGTTTGTAAAATAGCCCACGTGCACGCGCACTCAAATACGAGATTTTGATTTCTTCCCCGTCTTGACGTCAAGACGAGGCAGGATATACCATATATGGACACCGCAGCAGGAAGCTCGCCCTTCCCCTCTCCCCCTCATGTTCAGTCGAGAAAGACGCTGGAACGTAGTGCACACGTGAGTTGCTCTGTGGTTGACTGCCAGAATCAACATGTAAATGTGTTTTCTCTACCAAGAACGGACCTAGCTATCAGAGACCAGTGGATTAAATTCATTTTTAATGACGCGGTTCCTTCAACCCTTCCAGTGGTTTATCGTTACGTGTTTGTGCTAAACATTGTACGCCGAAATCCTTCACAAATTTGGGGCAATATCAGGTGAAGTTGGCATCGAAGCTCGGGAAAAGCGCCATTCCAACAAAATTGCCTGCAATTGAAACGGTAAGACTGTGTTTTATTGCTCTACTGTGTGTAACAAACAGCATCTAACTGCTAATGCGGCTATTGTATGCTATTGCGTCTGTCACTAGACAAATAAACAAAAGACTGGAGGTGAAGTAATTATTTATGTTCCCTGTAAACGGACTGCAAAAACGGACTTTTGACTGCATTATAATGATTTCTTAATTCAGAATATGATCAAGATTGCGTAGGTTGATGTGTTCGGGGAATTTGCCAGTTAATAGTAACATTTAAAGCCCCTTAAATGAACGAAATGACTCGAAAAAAGATTTGTTCATTTTGATGAACGAGTTTGAACAAGAGAGTCTGGCGTTGCCAGATTGGGTGTTTTTCCGCTACATATTAAGGCCGGTTTACGGTGGGTTTTCGCCTGGAAGGCTTTATAGAAATCTGGCATCCTACTAAACAAAGTTAAACTGAGAGAGCGTGGCGTTCACAGACACCAGAATGAACGAGTTCACAGTAACGTTCATCAGGCAGTAATGCGGTACGTTCAGTTCAGTCCAAAACATGAACGAGTTCATGAACTATCGTTCAATGAACGCGTCCAGGCACAACTCTGGCGGGAGTATTAGCTTCGAGGTATGGGGAATGGCTGCTAACCTACTTTGCAAAAAACAAATGACAGATCATCATGAATTCGGTTATTGTTTATTTATTGCCTAACGCTTACATGAGGCCCCGTCTAGTTTGTGTGTGTGTGTGTGCTCACATCTTATATTTGTGTGTGTGTGCTGTCCTCTCGTCTCATATGAGTAACGTTATGTGCGTAGATAGTTCATATACATGTATGTGTGACTAGTACTTAGTATATATGCAAGCGTGTTTCATATGTGTGCATGAATGAAGTTTGATTTAAGCCCTAAACGGCGCCTCATACTTATACACTGGCCGGGAAGCCGGTCGCGTTCATTCACAACTTGCGCCATGATGTCAGTTTGTAATGATATGCTAAAGCGTTACCTGCGGCGTCAACCCCCCTCCTTCCTGCAACCAATCAACGTGCCCCTTCATTTGCATTATTATAATGACCGTCCACGACAGCCAAAATATCGCATCAGATCTCGCGAGACAATAATGCCTACAGAGATAAGGGTCTGAGGAGCTCTGTGTTTATTTTTTTTTCCACTTTTCTTTTTTAGAAGGGCCTGAAAGACTATAATACAGCAGTGGGTATCCAAGGTAATACGAGGGTATGACTCCTTTAACACAAACTCTTGGGAAGAAAAACTGGGACCACAAACAAGTTCCAATTAAGCAAAATGAAGCAGTTAAACTATATCTGTCAAAGAAAGAAATTTTCTTGTAATAATCTATGACATGTAACATGTATTGTGAAATCTCTCTGAGGCACTGCAATTAAACTTCCATCTATCATATTACAAGAGCTAACACTTCATGTCAGTGCCTGCTTTAACATGAGGGGCTATGCTGAAAGATGCTTGTATGTTCAACAGCTCAGTTAATAGTATCTGATATAACCCTGGCGAATGGTCATGTTCAGTTTTAAGACTTTTTAACATTCCTAACTATTATTCGCCATTTCTTGAACATTGTCTTGTTTAATTGTTTCATTGAAGATGTCAAACAGTGTCTTTCAGAAAATAAAGGTAAATAATTTAAGAAAATCGTAGCTTTATTAAATTAAAAACTTAAGATGATCAAGATATAACATTAATCTGGGAAGGTTTATCAAATCTAGAATGGACTTGTTTCAGAGATTTTGTTTTTAAGCCTGTTCCCCTTCCAGTTCTCTGTGGTTTTGAGAACATTGTATTTTCATTACTTTAAATGTGTGTTCAATCACCACTTGGTCTCCTTTAGGATTCAAGCAGACCACATTTTGACAGATGATAAAATTGAAAACCGTAGTGTTACCAAAACATGAACAAAGACAAGTGAAGTAGTTAACTGTGAAAATGAAAAATGTTCTTGGTTCCAGAACACTGCACAAAAGCTGTAAATATACAATGATGAACTCTGGTGAAATATGGAATGTCTCAGTATTACAAATCGTCAGGTTGTGGTGTTTTAATCCTGCATTGTTTTTTTTCTGGTTCTCTTTTATCAGAAGTCAAAACAAATGCTTAGATTTTTCATAGCTCAAAAATGATATACAAAGCATGAAATTAAAAATTATGATTTGATAAGTATACGCATATAGATGAATTATTCAGGAAATGTCAAATAATTTTTAGAATTTAGAATACACATAGATCTGAATTCAAACTTTAAGGCAGGTAATTCTTGTAAAGATTCTTTTTTTACATTGTAGCCAATTTATTTTCTTTCTCTCTTTTGACATAATCTGATTTGATTCTCACACAAACAGTTCTAATTAACAAATTCAGTGGTGTCAGTTTGTGTTTATTAATACAGCATGTTTGAAGACTTCTACACTTACATATTTAGTTTACACTTACTTGAGGACTTTAAAAAAAGATTTACATGTTGGCAACTGGCTTAGTTAAATACATTACCTTGCAAACCCCCATCAGAGGAATGCTGTCATAAACATGAGCACAATAAATCAAGGACCTCAGATCCAAAACCAAGGTTTTTAGGCAACATTTCTACGTGTTTTGGCTCTTGATGCATCACTCTAAGGGTGTTTAAATTGGAATGCTAATGTGTAGGCTTTAGCATGCTTCATCCTTAAATGTTTTCGCTAGGCTGCTTGTCCTGATCTAAAGGAGCAGAGGGAGGTGGTTAGCGCTCAACCACAGCTCAATGCCTCTCAGTGCTCTAGAGGGACTCTGTCTGGCAGACAGTGTGGAAAAGCCTGCCAGTGCCATTCCCAAACATTAACGATCCCCTCATACACCCCCTCCATTGCCTGTCTTGCCTCTGGGCTCTCAGGAAGAGACAACAGAAGCAGTCTTTACAGAATTTAATACTAACATCAAGGACAGTTAGTACAGAGAGCATTTCGACATACTTATCTGTAATTCTCATGCATAGAAGATATAACTTAGTAAAAGCCTAAATTATGTGAAGCACTGGTTCTTTAAACAAGGGTCAAACAGACTTGAAAACCACTATATTCAGTTTTATATTTTTTATTCATTTGGAAAAAAGAAATCCAAGATATTAATATATTTTATATATGTATTATATATTAATATCTAGTTTTATATATTTATTATATATTAATAATAAATTAATATATAATAAATATATAAAATTTATTATTTGTTCTGAGGTCTCAAATATTTATTAGAAAAAAATACAAAATGTGAGATGTTACATTTACTGTATACTGTAAAAAAAAACAATTCGTCACAGCATGTTAGTAATGTTTATATTTATTTAATACATATTTTATTAATCTTTTTTTAATATACTATATTAATATATATATATAAATAACATGTCGGTCTATATGAAGTGTTGAGTTACTGCTGTCTAAGGACAGGTGGTTTGAGGGCTTGTCAGTTAAAATGATAAAGAGAAAATCTAGCCTAATTAAAATATTTTTGTTCAGAACATTCTAGTGATCGTCACTTGTGACTTTAAAATAGTGCAACTGTTTCTATTTTAAAAACGAATAGCAGATAAAGTTGTGTGACATGTTTTGTTTCATGCCTGAAGAAACAGTGAACTAAGCTGCACTAATACCAGATCCACCTCATGTCTGAGAGCCCCCGTGTAAGTCCGAGTCAGGACACTATTGGTGGTACATGTGTGACGCCATCTACACCTCCTGGTTTTGTGGTGAATGCTTGGATAAGAGGCGAGCTGGACGAGATTGTTTTCTAGACTATCTCGAACTCTGCTAGGATTTGTTTAGGTCTGGAGTCTCAAGAACCGGGAGCGCGAGCCCTTGCGTCAAAGGAGCGGTGGGGCAGTAGCTTCAGCAGCGGGCGCGACTCTCAGAGTCCGGGAAGGAGCGCGGAAAGCTGTTTGTCGTTATCTTACTTTTTTTGGCGTCGACTTAGCAAAAGAAACTGAGGACATCTGTCTCGGTGGATATCTGATATGGCTGGTTCAAGCACGCTTGATGTGTTTGTGGGAATTTTTTTAGTTTTACACGCTTTGGGAAGTGTTTTCCAGATCACCAGAGGAGAATTAACGGCGGAAGGTGAGTGAGTGAGTGAGTGCTCGTGGACTCCAGACCAGTATACGCTGCATTCATGACAGGAGTTTACTTGGCGATAGGGATGAGGAATATCAGGTATTCACAACATGACCTGAGACTATGTCTATTAGTCGAATATATAGCTACCTTTGATATATATGATTTTTAAAATATTGAATGCATTTCCATAAGTTGATATAGTAGGCTACTTTCATCTCACCTGAATGCGTAAAAACATTACGCGTCAGTGCATATTTTTTCATTTTTCACTCATGGGGGCTTGAGGTTTTCTACGCATTAGCCTATTAATATTAATGCCGAATTGATTCTTAATAATGCGATGAATATAGGCTATGGGTGGTTTTGCTTAGCTGTTTGTATGCATGACGCGCTTTTTATCAGCAGCTGTTTACAAGCGGTATGTGAACGTATTATCGCTTCCTGCAGAAAGAATTTGAGTGGGGAAATCTTGTCCCTTCAGCTTCTTTTATGTGGAGCAGGATTGTTTTCGTTGACTTTGCCCTAAAGCACATAACCTGTTCATCACTGGAGCAGCTGGGTTTCTAATCGCCTTCTGCTGTGTCGTTTCAGATTGCGCAAGGTTATTTAACGTGAGACACAGGAGTCTTCAACAGACTGTACTGAAACTGTTACTCATCATGTTTATAAAAGCATGTACTCTGTTTTGTTTGGAGATGCAGTTTTTTTTAAAGAGGAAAGTAGAAACCTACACTGGAGTAATTTACTCTTCCTCAAGTCATAAATTTCAAGGTGTTTTCCATGTTCCGACCCATCCGACTTAGCTTATTGTGTCCGATTTATAACCTGCCTTTGTCTGTCTGTCTGGGTCTCTGTCTTATATAGAGATACTGTTTAGACCGATATCGGAAGCTGAATTTCTGAATATCAGCACTATTTTAGTTCAGAATAACAGCACAATATCGGGTGTGATACCGGTTAAAAGGGATAGTTCACCCAAAAATGTAAATTTTCTGTTATTTACTCACCCTGAGCAGTCCATCCAAGAAATATGAGACTTTTTTTTTTCAGTAGAACAAAAGAAGATTTTTAGCTGAAACCATGGTCATGATGCATAGCCTAAATTGCAAATCAGCAGCCACCGGTTTTTGATTATTTAAAAAAAGCATATCAAGGAACACAAAATTAATACCAGTGGCTGAAATGTGAAAGTCTGATTATTTTCTGCAAAATGGTTCTTTTTGTTTCTGGTCCAAAAAACTGATTCACCATTTCATTGAGGTATTCACGCAATGATGTAACATGTACGCAGTTAGCCTATTAAAAGCACACAATAATGATGTGAAACGTGGACTCATTCAACATGTCTAAAGCATATAGAGTGAATAAACTAGTCTTCATCAGCTCACCTTTTTACATAAACTTTGAGAAACCATAAAAACTTAATTTCACATCTTCATTCATGTGCTTGGTTCACGCGGTTATCACGGCTCAGCAGTTTTTTTTCTTTTTGGTGAGCATGACCATAGTAAAAAAGCATTTTTGTATTTTGTGGGAAAAAGCAAAATGTATTAGGAAGACTCCCTCCAGTATTTAAGTCTGAGTTCAGATCTCAGTCCATATGGAGTTTAAAGCCTGAAGTCTGAGAGTTTGTTTCTTGTGTGGAATCTGTTAACTTCTGAAATTGCAAAACATTACCCTGTGGAGATTTTTAGCAGTTGCACAGGTCAAATTATTATTGTTTTTGCTCCTTGGCGCTGTACATCTCCCCACTGTGAAATCTCTTAGGGAGTGGTATAGAGCTATGATATCTTATCAGAATATTGAATCCAGAGCTGCTCCTGGGCTGTAGACCACCTCAGAGCTTGAGTGATGTCTTTGGCCCTGGATTATCAATCTGTTATACCTTGGCAGCAATATAAAACTACATCTTGGCAGCTCAAACCCACCACTGAGCATCTCTAGATTGCTTGCTTATCTGCTTGTATCCAGTAATGCTTTTCTTTTACTTGAACCGTCACAGCTCACATGAGCAGTCGGGTAACTTCATCTCTTCATGTGGTCGAGATGTGCATCTCTTGTACACATAAAGTGGCTGTCTCTCGGCTCGTGGCCCAGATAAAGCTTTATTTATAGTGTGCTGGCCATCAGCAGTGCTGTGTCAGAAAATACTTTATTAATAGGAGCAAAGCTTGGGGTGTGTTTCTCTCACTACCGATACAACAATATTAAGAGATTGTTGCTAAATTCGGTGGAGCAAAGTGAGCGGTCACACAGGTGGAATTGTGGACCAGATTTTGATACATTAACTTATGCTTACAGTAAAAGCTATTCAAAACATTCTGTTATTCAACAAATATATTATAGGTACCATATTCATGTTCACTAGGGCTGCAACTAACGATTATTTTAATAATCGATTAATCTGTCGATTATTTTTTTGATTAATCGATGAATGGATAAAAAACAAGAAAAGCATTCATTTCCAACTCTTTATTCAAAAACAGAACTAAAATCTTTAGAAAGTGCACAAACATGTTGCTCCTTGAACATCCCTGAGTTGTTATAATAATAATAAAATAAAATAAAAATGGACTAACACTAAAAACATACACATGTATGCCTTACATCTGCCAAATATATAGACTTTAGTTTTTTTTATAAAGTGCCACCTGAGCGGCCAGAACAATAAATAATTTATAAAAAATAAAGAAAAATACAAATCAGAAAATTTAACAGGATTTGTTTGAATGTCAGAACTTGTTCTCTACACTACACTGCAGATGCACACACACACACACACACACACTTACTCTCTCTCACTCCCTTTGTTCAGACACTTTGCATTGCAATGCAAAAATGTGAGCATGTCCACATGCTCCTGGCTCAGGCTTGCTCTTTTCTTTGAGGCTATGTTGCCTGCTGCAGAAAACAGCCGCTCAGATGGTGTTGAGGTGGCAGGGATGCAGAGGTAAGACTTTGCTAGCCTGGCCAACATGGGATATCTTTCATTGTTAGCCTTCCACCACAATAATGGGTTTTCTTCCTTGTCAAGGCTCTTTTCTCCAAAGTATGTGAGGACTTCGTTCCTTACTTGGCTGTGGACATCCTCAGCTTCGCCTGCTCTATCCTCTTCTTCACCATCAGAACCAAGGAGTGAATCAAGTAGAGTGGCTACTAGAGGTGTTGATGCATTAGCTGTAGTATTGGTGGAGGTAATAACAACACTGTCACTGCCATGTTGCTGCAAATCCATCTTCCTACTCTCTTCAAGTAACATGGTTTGCAGTTTAGTTTGAACAAGTAGGATTTCATCAGGTGAAAGAAACTTGCTCAGTTTCTTAAACCTTGGGTCAAGGGCCATCGCAAAAATCACTGTGTTTGGTGCTCCATCTGAGAAAGCAGTCTCCCTTTTCCATCTCTCCTGCAACTGCTGCACCGCAGTGAGTTGGAAAGCCCGCAGCGGGGCTGACTCGTAGACAGCACTCTGGGTGGACTTCAACAGCCCCTTCACAAGTGGAGGTATTGCAGATATTGTTGCATATTTCTGTCCACTCATGAACACAGTGACACATTCAAAAGGTTTGAGCACTGTTGAAAGCTCTTCCAGCAGGCTCCACTGGTCTGGTTTCAGATCCAGGTACCTTTTGCCTCTCTGTGTGACAGAGCTGTCGGACAGTGTTGCTGTTACAGGCCACCTTTGCTCAAGCAGTCGACTTATCATATAGAATGTGCTATTCCACCTTGTGCTTATGTCTTGAACAAGGCTGTGCTCTGGTGTGGCCATTTGTTGTTGTTTCTCTCTGAGTTTACTGCTGGCTAGCTCGCTTTTCTTAAAATGTTCTACCAGACATCTTGCAGCCCCGACAGCTTTTTCAATGCTTGGATGCTTCAACGCAGTATTGATCACAAGTTGCAAAGTATGGCCAGTGCAACGGACAGAGGACCACCCATGCTTCTCCTCCAGGATATTTGCTGCAGCCACGATATTAGCACCATTGTCATGGACTATGGCAATGATTTTGCTAGGAGGAATTTCAAATCTGGCCACTACCTGCTCCAACCACTCTGCAATGTTAGATGCAGTATGTCTGTCATGCAGTGGCATGGTGGTGAGGCAGAATGACTGCATGTCCCAGTCATCTGTGATGTAGTGGCATGTAATGCCAAGGTAGGCTTCAGTTGCTACACTTGTCCATACATCAGTGGTGAGAGCAAGTTTGCTGTTGTTGGTGTTTATTGCAGTTTTCACTTCTTTGAATGTCTCTTCATATTTTCTCTCCATGAGCTTTGTGAAGTGAGTCCTGGAGGGCAGAGTGTAACCAGGGTTCAAGGTGTGGATCATTTTAGTGAAGCCATCATCTTCAACCATTGACAGAGGCCTCATGTCAGTAACGAGCATGTTGAGGATACTATCCGTCAAGATAGCGGCTTGCTGTGGTGTACATGATGCATTTCCCATCAAGAAGCCTCTCATGGTTTGCTGTTTTTTTCTGGAATCAAAAAGATAGTATGAGTATGTGTAATAGCAAAATTTTTACATCAACTAAATACATACTTACATACATACATGCATACCTAACCCAAAGAGCAATTACAGACAAGACACACACAAACACACACTCCCCCTCTCTCTCTCTCTCTCTCTCTCTCTCTCTCGAGTTCACTTGAAGCTTAGTCATTAAATTATTACCATCATTGTAGTAAGTGCAAGGTTCATTTATACACCACATTTAAACACAGCTTAAGATGACCAAGTGCTATAAAAGAACTTTAAAATTAGATTAAAAAGTACAACACACACAAATATATTTGTCATTAATAACCTATTTGGGACAAAGCACAGAATATACACTGTAAAAAATGCTTTTCTAATTTAGTAGTTTTGTCCTGTTCAGTCCAAATATCAAAAAAATCTTAAATCAAGATTTTTCATTCTTTTACTAGACACATGAAATAGCATAAGAAATTGTTTTGTTTTCTGAAAAACAACACCTCAAAATTAAGTGATTGTTAGTTTAAAACAAGCTAAATTATCTGCCAATGGGGTAAGAAAAATAATCTTAATGATATATAATCAAGCATCACTTAATTTTCTCATGCCATTTTTCTTGTCTAGTTATCTTGATTTAAGATTTTTTTTATATTTGGACTGGAAACGAGACAAAATTACTAAGTAAGAAAAGCTTTTGTTGCAGTGTAGCTATACATGACAACAGATTGAAAAATGAATGGTCCAAAAAAGGCGAGTGAATAAAAACATGTCTTTAGTCTTGCAATGCAAAGTGCAAAGTAATTATACCACCCCTGCTTTACTACTCTTATTAACGAGCTAACGCTAACTTGTCATGCTTGTCAAGCTGGATAACGAGTATAAACACCAGCGACAGGGACATTACGTTCCTCACGTCAATACGGAACAAAAGTAGGATTCTGTAGTGACTTACCCTGCTGTTGAACTCCCTTCCTCCTCATCAAAGACTCCAACATGTTTGCGTTTCAGGTGCTGGATCATTGCCGTGGTGCTCCCGTGCCATGCCATGTCGCTTTTGCATATTTTGCAGTTAACACACTTTTTCTGTTTATTTAGTGTGAAATGCTCCCACACATTGGATGACTTGGGGCGCACGGATTTCTCTGCCTCTGCCATGTATCTTTCCTCTATCTCCGCCATGTATCTTTCCTCTACCTCTGCTCGTTTTTTTTTTGCTCCGCCCTGTCTATGAGGCGCCGAACTCTGCTAGCACTAGCATCAGTGCGCGAGAGAGACCGAGTGTGTTCATTCCGCTCCGCAATCAACTAAAGTTTTTATTTTTTACATAATAATCAAACGTCTCTGCGTCGCGCGACACAACGAATCGATTATGAAATTCGTTGCCAACTCTTTTAGTAATCGATTTTAATCGATTTAATCGATTCGTTGTTGCAGCCCTAATGTACAGACACACACACAAACTTGAGCAGTTTAGCCTGTTCATTTAGCAGGTTTTCCACATGTGATTACAAACCGCATGAGAGAATCATAATTACTGATTACTACAGGTTTTGCCCACTTCTCAATAGAAAGTTGCCATGTTAACACATATGATTATCTTAATCTCTTGTGAGTCAAGAATACAGCAGATATTTATAAAGGATTGGAGTGTTTCTATCAGGTAGTATAAAACTATCTACTGTGATCCCTCTTCTTTGTCATTTCATATAGTGTTAAAAGGGTTGCCAGTAGGGCTGGGACGTAAAAAATACGTTGACGCAAAATATGCGCATAGATTCGTCGACCTGTTTTTATTTCTCTAAAAAACGTTTGCAAAACGTTTACCTTATGTGCGCTGAATATACGCAATGGCCGGATCAACATTCTGTCCAACGTTATATAACCAATCCAGGAGTTTTTCTGCATTGATCTTTTTGTTTTTGGCGGCTGTCAAAGCCTTATTTGATCGGTGAGTGATGTAGAATAGAATGACTGTGCTGCGCCTGAAAGGGCGCGTACGAGAGAGAGCCCCGGCTGTGCGCGTGCACTCACAGTCTTCAAACAACACGAGCGCTTCTTGCTCTCTCTCTCCCTCGTGCATATTAATCAAAATCATTAAACACGATAGAAAAATTGCGAAACACCCAAGTTTCACGCGCGCGCGCACTCACAGTCTTCAAACTACACGAGCACTGTCTTGCTCTCTCTCTCTCTCTCCCTCCCTCCCTCGTGCATATTAACCAAAATCATTAGACACGATAGAAAAATTGCGAAACACCCAAGTTTCACGCGCGCGCGCACTCACAGTCTTCAAACTACACGAGCACTGTCTTGCTCTCTCTCTCTCTCTCCCTCCCTCCCTCGTGCATATTAACCAAAATCATTAGACACGATAGAAAAAGGGGGGAACGCCAAAGTTTCACGTGGAGCATTCTGAGATTTTTTTTTCTCCATGACAGTCTGCTAGCTCCCACTGTTAATGGGATATTTTTATTATTCTTTTTTTTTTTGGAAAAGCACTCTCTGTATTAGCTTAAAGCCCTCAAGTTTACATTGGTTACTGTATTCTTTTAATTGCTCTAAACAAGTATTTTGGGTGACCTTTTTTATTGAATGCTAGACATCAAGTTGTTGTTATTTTCATCTGAAAGAATAACTTTTTTTTCAGTAAGCTAGACCATATGTGTTCAGTAAGCTTGTTTCAGTAAGCTATGTGTTTTCAAGGCTTCAAGGTTTTATTGAATGCTATCTCTATACAAGTGCAAAGTAATGCATTCTTAGTCAGTCTTTTATTTTGTAATTTTAAGAGCAATAAACATATATTGCAATGTTAAGGAATTCATGTTTTTTTCATTCAGATATGTAAATCAACATGTATAAATTGTTAGTAGTCAATTAATGGGGAGATAATCAAAATCGAATCGGTCTGAAAAAATCAATCGTTAGATTAATTGATGCATCGAAAAAAAAAAAATCGCTAGATTAATCGTTTAAAAAATAATCGTTTGTCCCAGCCCTAGTTGCCAGTAGTTGGTGTCATTCTTATCGTCATACTTCCAGAAGTTCATTTGTTTTGGTCTCCAGTGAGTCTGGTCTGAATTATGTGCTGGACATGTACTGGCTCTGAAAATCTTCATTTAAGCTTAGTATTGATAGGTAGGCATTAAATGTTTTCTTGAAACATCCTGTTATTATTATTTTTCCTTCCATCCTTGAAGAATAAGGAAATTATCCTTTAAATCTGTATATTGAGAATATGTCAAGTGTTAATTATAGGACTATTGGAGTTGTCCTTTAGTAACAGATAGTTGTGGTTGCTCCATCTGTACGTCATTAGAGTTGCACTTCCTTCCGGCATATTTTCTGTCCCTCTCTCCTTTTCTGTAAATCTTTTGATGAATAAGACTACCTGCAGTCTGTTTGAATGGAGCCTGGTGAGACCGATGTGTGAGTATGAGACAGTGAGATGTTGATTGTTCATTGGCCATTTGCTATTTCTGATTGGCTTAATTTGCAATGAATACCTCTCTCTCTCTGTGTCTCTCTCTCTCTCTCTCTCATGCACACACTGTTTAGACAAGGGGTGGGGAACGTTGATCCTGCAGCGTTTAGCTCCAACCCTGAAAAAAAAAATGCATACCTGTATCCTGAAGACCTTTAGCTTGTTCAGGTGTGTTTGATTAGAGTTGGAGCTAAACTCTGCAGGGACACAGGCCCTCCAGGTTCATCATTCCCAACCCCTGGTTTAGACAGAACTAGGCCTCCTGGTATCAAATAGGCATCAAGTTAACTGGCCATAGCACTGATGCACAGCCTGTTTCTAATACACAGCTTGGCTCTAAGTTCATCATCCATCATAATGCCAAAAGCAGAGGCCTCCAACACACATAAACTCACGCACACACAAAAAAACGTGCCCTGCTGAGGCAGCCAGTAGAACCTCCACTGACATTCATGTCTCTCAGAAGTGACTGCTGCAGAGGGAGAAGACCATTTGTTGGAAGATCCCGGGAGGAGAGTGGGAGAGAAGCAGAGAAAGAGATAGTCCAAAAAGGAATGCATGCATGCAATGCAAAGAAACATGAATAGAGCTATGAAGAAAAGGATAGAGGGGTCCTTCTGGGTAGGTTTGATTGCACTGTCTGACCATTGTTCCCATGCACACCACCATACATCCGCTGATCCATTAATAAAAACTAATATCGCACTTTATGAGTGAACAGTGATGCTAATATAAAAATTTCCAGTTACATTTGCCATAAAAGAAGGTAAAAGTATGCCTCGACCTTAACCAGACTAAATCACATTTTAAAAAGTGCACCGCATGCCCTCAATGAATACAGCTGTGAAGGAGAGAGGGAGGAGAAAGAGAGTTTCTTGATGAAAGTCACAGAGGTTTCAGTAGTTGTCTTTTGTGCTCTATGGGTCTTGTGTGTTTCACATGCTTACAATGCTTTTCAGGCCTCCCGTGGTGCTTTTGTTTTCAATTCTTCCCTGCTTTCTTTTTCCACCTTTCTCTGTCTTTCTCTCCAGGGCTGCAATAATGTTACTCAGTATGAGGTCCCTTTCTTCATAGCTTAGCTAATAAACTTTCGACAAAAGTTAATTGCACCACTCTGAAATGGTTGTTACTCTTTCACAAACATATTCAATTAACTATTCTCAAACATAGCCGACTAACAGCAGATTATGTGTGCTATTAACCTCAGCTGTGCATTTACATGTTAAAAAGTGTAGACTAGATGCTTTTTTTTTACTCCTTGAAAAAAACAGAAGCTGTGTAGATGCTATAATCTGCTCTCGTGACACTTAAAAGGATTTATTGCACCTGTTCATGTGCACTGACCCAAACTTAAGTACTGAATGCAGAGCATCTAGTGACTTTCGAACAGAGCCTCTAGTGTGAATGAGATGAAATGGGTGATGAGGCAGAGAGATATAGCAAGAAATTGCAAATGTGTCCCTCAGGATTTGTGCATGCGTGTGTGTGTGTGTGTGTGTGTGGAGTGTCACTGTGGGGGGTTTAACAGGATAGCTGTATGGCAATGAAAGTTTCAGTTCACTCAAGCAAACTCACAAGCACTTGAGCACTAGGCATCCTCAATAATGCAAATACAGTAATAAAATGCTGCTGGTTGCTAAAGACCCGAGGAATGCGTTTTAGGGTTAAAGTGGAAAACAGTTATTTTAAAATAAATATAATATTTTACAAAAGTGCTGTTTTACTGTTTTAATCAATTCAATTAAATCTTAATGAGCATTAGAGACATCTTTCAAAAACATCAACCCAACTGCAAACTTTTGAAAAGTAGTGGATGTTTTGATGTGTTTATAATGTAACACGTGCTATTTTATGCTCACATTGTAGAAATGCATTTCATACAGGAAAACATAGAGCTACCTAAATATTTTATGTAGTTGCTTCTTCACAAGGGGATCATCATGGGAGGTTCTTGACATCAGAAACCCTGATCTAGAATCATAGAAGATATTATAGAGAATTTCAAAATATGACAGAGTTGGACAGATTTATTCTGAAGGTAATGTAATTATATTGTTATGTTACTTTGTGTACCCTTTATACAGCTAAGTATGGTTATCACTTCTCTTTTAAGTGTTTAAATGAGGTGCAGTTTAGAAGATCACAGAAAGAGTAGTATGTCTTTGCAAATGTTGATCTTGTCTTTCTTCATATTATTTTCTCAAACACACAGTCCAGAGAGATGGTGCTTTTTAAAAGCAGCACTTTAACAACCATAAACAAAACACTACACCCTTGTACCAGACATTAACATCTCTGGGCGCTAATATTTCATCAAAAATAGCTAACACCAATTGGCCAGTGGCACTTTCAAAACATTGGTCTGTTTGTTTGAGCATCCCCACCAGTCCAATGCAGCAACGCTGACTCAATTAATAGCGTGGGTTTGGGGTGGGACCGTCTGTTTGGCTGTCAGTGTTTGTAAAGCCTGTCTGAAAACAGTCTTTATTTTTGCATTTTTATTTAATGCTATTGGGGCTACTACTAAGGTTATTAAATCTTTTTTTATTTTTATTTTCAAACCTTTTGTATTTGTATTAATAAACTGCCTGCTCATTTTTTGCTAAAATGTAAAAAAAAAAAAAAAAGTAGAGCACATAAATTCCCGTCTAATGTTTATAATGGTGTTTTCAGCTGCATGCAAGCCTTAACAGGACTGTATGGGCTCTGACTAACTCAGTGTTTCTGCAACTGGAACCATTTGTGTGTGTGTGTGTGTGTGTGTGGGTGGGTGGGTGTGTGTGTGTTTGTTGGTTGAGGGAAATTTACTTCAGCAGAAAACAGACAAAAACACTCAGATCTGCAGGGCTGAAAAGCATAAACACATACTTAGTGCTCATGAGCATTTTTATGAGAAACTCCCTGGGCCGCATTCACTATAAAACACCAATGTGTTAATGCTTCTGTAAGTAAATAAGAGAAAACATAGGCAGGAAGTCATGGAAGAGAAATCAGAGACAAACAGTGCTAGAAGCAGCTAATGCTCATCATCAGATCATGTAAATCAGTGAAAAATGAATAGAAAATATGGTTCTTTTCTGTCTAAGCAATGCATTTTAAACCGAAACACACTAGTGTAAGTATAGCCTTAGGGACATTAGTCCTGGGGGCATCATCAGTGAAGAGAGGTCTGTCTCCTGAAAAAGCAGACATGCTCATTTTTTTTGAAGAACTGCAGAGTGATTTAATGATCTTAAGTATGCAGCAGTGAGCCTCACGTACTGACTTAAAATGTTCATTTTGCACTGAAAACTATTCAAAATATTTGCCCTGATTTATTGTGTTGGTAACATTTTGTTCCTTTGTGCTTTTTTTGTTCCTTTGTGCAGTGGCTCAGGAGTCTGTTTTTGAGTCTTTAAAAACCTCAACAAACTGAAAAAATGTATGTTTTATGAGGTAATGTGTAATGTAATTTTGTTCAAATGTATTTCATAAAACTGGTATCAAAAAAAAAAAAAGTGTCATTCAGGAACCAGTATCAAAGTCTAGATATTGGTATCGTTGTCCATATAAAAAAAATGTGACAGGACATAATGCTGATGAGGGGAGCGATGAACCTGTGCTATATTTGTGGATTATCCCAAGAGGAGGTTGTATCATGAGGACCCAGGTGTTTGAGATGCTCTTCATTCTGAGACTTGAACCAAGAGGTTTGCGATGCCTGCAATGGAAAAAGTCTCCCTGTGTGATGTCCATCTGCAGCTGGTTCAGTGAGGAGAAACTGGATGGTCTTTCTTTTGCTTTTAATATCATGCAATATCCATCCTTATCCAGGCCCAGATCTTGCACAGCTTCAGACTCGGGATGAGTTTAAGTCTAGTAATGGTTTGCATTTCTTTCAACTTACTGTAACTTGCGCAGTCTGGTGAATTAAATAGACTTAATAAAAAATATGGACTAATTCAAAGAACTTTGACGTCATTGTTCTCTCTGAGACTTGGTTAAATCATTTTCGGATTGCCTGATGTATATCAAGGGATATGATATTTTTAGATCAGACAAAAAAGGTGGTGGAATTGCAGTGTATATTAAGTCTAAGCTAAACTGCACTTGTATATTTTCTATTAGAAAACCTAATGAAATGCTAAGTTTACTTTCATCTGAAAAGAGGACTGTGGACCACTGATCAACAGTCCAGTTCTTTTTCTCCTTACCCCAGGTGAAATGCTTCTGATGTTTTTTCTGGTTCAAGAGTTGCTTGGTTCTAGGAATGTGACCGCTGTAGCCCTTTTCCTGAAGACGTCTGAGTGTGGCGACTCTTGATGCGCTGACCCTTCAGTCCACTCCTTGTGACACTCTTCTAAGTTCTTGGATCGGCTTTTCCTGATAATCTTCCCAAGGATGTGGTCATCCCTGTTGCTTGTGCACCTTTTCCTACCACACCTTTTCCTTTTAATCACCTGTCTATGAATATATTTTGATACAGCACTCTGAACAGCCAGTCCTTTCAGCAGTGACCTTCTGTGGCTTACCCTCCTTGTGGAGGGTGTTGATGATTGTGTTGATGATTGTCTTCTGGACAACTGTCAAGTCAATATTCTTTCCCATAAGTGTGGTTGCATGTTCTGAACTAGCCCAGGAGGTACCCTGTATTTATACTTAAAATAGAATATAAAAATTTTTGAGATACAGAATTATTTTATTTTTTTAAGCTGTAAGTCGTAACCATTAGAATTTAAACTAAAAATATCGAAATATTTCAGTTTGTGTGCAATGAATCTAGAATATAAGAAAGTTTGCTTTTTTGAATTAAGTTACAAGACCTTTTCTATGATACTCAATTTTTTTGAGATGCAATACTGTCGTCTATGACTGAGCTGGTGATTTTTCTGGACTGAATTTTTTTTACTGCTGAGCAGCTTGTTAAAAATCCCAGTTAAAAAATCCCATCTGCTCCCCTGACCACACGCAAGGTTTATGAGCATAATCCATATCTTCTTCTCCGTGTATCTCTGTGGCAGAATCACAGCACCACATGCTGGTCTGGCTTGTATACTACATCGTTTTGTGGTTTCATACTTGAGACGAGCAAAAAAAAAGATCGGATTTGGGGTAAGCTCCGTCTCCGTGTGGACGGGGCCGAAGAAATAACGGGTACTTAGAATGTAGAAATGTAGCGGAGTAAAGAGTACAATATTTGCCTCTCAAATGTACAGTTGTGGCCAAATGTTTTGAGAATTACATAAATATTAGTTTTCAAAAAGTTTGCTGCTAAACTGCTTTTAGATCTTTGTTTCAGTTGTTTCTGTGATGTACTGAAATATAATTACAAGCACTTCATACGTTTCAAAGGCTTTTATCGACAATTACATGACATTTATGCAAAGAGTCAGTATTTGCAGTGTTGGCCCTTCTTTTTCAGGACCTCTGCAACTCGACTGGGCATGCTCTCAATCAACTTCTGGGCCAAATCCTGACTGATAGCAACCCATTCTTTCATAATCACTTCTTGGAGTTTGTCAGAATTAGTGGGTTTTTGTTTGTCCACCCACCTTTTGAGGATTGACCACAAGTTCTCAATGGGATTAAGATCTGGGGAGTTTCCAGGCCATGGACCCAAAATTTCAACATTCTGGTCCCCGAGCCACTTAGATATCACTTTTGCCTTATGGCACGGTGCTCCATCGTGCTGGAAAATGCATTGTTCTTCACCAAACTGTTGTTGGATTGTTGGAAGAAGTTGCTGTTGGAGGGTGTTTTGGTACCATTCTTTATTCATGGCTGTGTTTTTGGGCAGAATTGTGAGCGAGCCCACTCCCTTGGATGAGAAGCAACCCCACACATGAATGGTGTCAGGATGCTTTACTGTTGGCATGACACAGGACTGATGGTAGCGCTCACCTTCTCCGGACAAGCCTTTTTCCAGATGCCCCAAACAATCGGAAAGGGGCTTCATCGGAGAATATGACTTTGCCCCAGTCCTCAGCAGTCCATTCACTATACTTTCTGCAGAAGATCAATCTGTCCCTGATGTTTTTTTTGGAGAGAAGTTGCTTCTTTGCTGCCCTTCTTGACACCAGGCCATCTTCCAAAAGTCTTGGCCTCACTGTGCGTGCAGATGCGCTCACACCTGCCTGCTGCCATTCCTGAGCAAGCTCTGCACTGGTGGCACTCTGATCCCACAGCTGAATCCTCTTTAGGAGACGATCCTGGCGCTTGCTGGACTTTCTTGGATGCCCTGAAGCCTTCTTTACAAGAATTGAACCTCTTTGCTTGAAGTTCTTGATGATCCTATAAATTGTTTATTTAGGTGCAATCTTAGTAGCCACAATATCCTTGCCTGTGAAGCCATTTTTATGCAACGCAATGATGGCTGCACGCGTTTCTTTGCAGGTCACCATGGTTAACGATGGAAGAACAATGATTTCAAGCATCACCCTCCTTTTAACATGTCAAGTCTGCCATTCTAACCCAATCAGCCTGACATAATGATTTCCAGCCTTGTGCTCGTCTCATTCTCACTTGAGTTAACAAGACGATTACTGAAATGATCTCAGCAGGTCCATTAATGACAGCAATGAAATGCAGTGGAAAGGTTTTTTTTGGATTAAGTTAATTTTCATGGCAAAGAAGGACTATGCAATTCATCTGATCACTCTTCATAACATTCTGGAGTATATGCAAATTGCTATTATAAAAACTTAAGCAGCAACTTTTCCAATTTCCAATATTTATGTAATTCTCAAAACTTTTGGCCATGATTGTACTTGAGTAAAGTCATGAGTACTCCCCAAAAATGATACTCAGTAAAGTACAGATCCCTCATAATAATACTTAAGTACTGTACTCAAGTAAAGCTTTAAAGCTTTATAAAATTTGGATTGTAAAAAATCAGCAGAGTCTGATAAAATAGAAACACATATTTTCATCCTCAAATATTTTAACTTCAAATGTTATTCCTTGTGCATGGAAATCAGCTATAGTTCTACCTTTGTTAAAAGGTGGTGACATATTTGAATTGACTGATTTCTAGGTTGTCCGTCTCTTCAAAAGTATTTGAATATTTTGTAAATGATCAACTAAAGCAGTTTTTAACAGAAAAAAAAGTTTTAAATTAATTCCAATCAGGCTTTAAATCAGGTCATAGTTCTGTTACAACAACCATGCTGGTCACAAATTATATTATTAATTGTTTGGATAGTAAACACCACTTTGCAGCCTTATTTGAAGATCTTTCTAAAGCATTTGATACCGTAGATCATTTATGGCAGAGACAGAGGCCCTAAATTGGTTCAATAATTACTTATCAGAAAGAACTCAGTGTGTCTCAGTTGAAAATTTTATTTCAACAGAGCTAAAAATTATAAAAGGTGTCCCACAGGGATCTATTCTAGAATCGATTTTATTCTTCATCTACAGTATATCAATGACCTAGATCATGGGTTGACCTCAGCTAGAATTAATTTATGCTGATGACAATTATTAACACATTAGTGCATTCTGTGAACCAAGCCAGAGAGCTTTTGCAACAATATTTTTGGTTATTGCAAATATCATTGTCCATTGGCCAACTTAAAATTGGATTTAAACTCAAAAAAGTATGCTCTTCATTAAAGCAAATGAGCTGATGCTCCCGCCTCCCTTTTCAGAAGAGGACGGAGCTTCAACAGCTATCAAAAACCTTATAAGTCCCAAGTCCCACTTGAGCACTGAGAATGACAAATTCAAGCAGTCAACTTCACATTGCTTTCATATGCAATTCTTTTTTACCAAATTCCTATTTACCATCATTCTGGTAGCATGTGAAGGCAGCATCAGTGAAAACAGGCCTAGACAATGGTAACTTTAGGAACATAAGCTTTAATAATAATAATTACTTACATTTATATAGCGCTTTTCTAGGCACTCAAAGCACATTACATTGTCAGGGGGTATCTCCTCATCCACCACCAGTGTGTAGCATCCATCTGGATGATGCGACAGCAGCCATATTGCGCCAGAACGCTCACCACACACCAGCTTACTGGTGGAGAGGAGACAGCATGATGAAGCCAATCAGCAGATATGGGGATTGTTAGGAGGCCATGATGATCAGAGACCAATGGGCGAACTTAGCCAGGATGCCGAGGTCAGACCTCTACTCTTTTCGAAAGACATCCTGGGATTTTTAATGACCACAGAGAGTCAGGACCTCAGTTTAACGTCTCATAAGAAGGACGGTGCTTGTTGACAGTATAGGGGCTGTTTACAACTGGCCACTTCATGCGTTTTCTAAGATCGGATAGCTATCTGATTTATCAAAACGGTTCCATTTACACCTGGTCACATGAATGTGTTTTTGCGAAACAGATTTAAATCCGATCTTCAATTCCCGCGCTATATGCAGATTTAATGGAGTGCACGTCACCGAAAGCAACAGATATGAGCTGCATTTTATTGATCATCAGCTAAAATTTCAAAATCAAAGACTGCAATAAGAGAGAGCGGCAACAGCATTAATTGTACTATTACTACTATTCTACTATTAATGATGATGATTGTGTGTTAAGCGTTCGCGACTTACTTTCACTTTGATTTGCGATAGTTTGCACGTTGGTTTAATGAATATACGCTCAGCTTCTCATCTGGTGGTGCGTGTTCCAGTAGAGTCGTCATATCTGGCTATAACATTACATATAGCCTATAACACGCCCTCACACGTTTATTTTTTTAGCATTTTGGGGAGGAGTACAATTTATATATGTGGTTTTAACAACCAGATGCATTTACACTTGTCTAGTTTTGTCTGGAATGCGGCCCAGACCACCTCCTGAAATGGTTTGAGCGATCGGATTCAAATCCGTCTCAAATGCGTTTCAGGGGGAAATTAAACCTGGTCTTTTACGATCGGATAGCTATCCGATCTGAGAAAACGCATGAAGTGGCCAGGTGTAAACGGCCCCATAGTGTCCCGATCACTACACTGGGGCGCTAAGACCCACATAGACCACAGGGTGAGCACCCCCTGCTGGACTCACTAGCACCACTTCCAGCAGCAACCTAGTTTTCCCATGAGGTCTCCCATCCAGGTACTGACCAGGCTCAGCCCTGCTTAGCTTCAGTGGGCAACTGGTCTTGGGCTCCAGGGTGATATGGCTGCCGGTAGAGTGCCATGAAACAAATTTTTTGAAAACAAAGTATGACTCATGAGACTTACTTTGGAGCTGACATTCCAAGTGTTGGTATTGACCCTTATTTCAGAAGCAACCTTTTCAAAAGCACTGAACTGACCCTTATTTTTGAGGCAGTCCGGCGTAAAATGATTAGCTCAAAAATATGGGACTTTTTTTTCAGGACATTTCCTTTGAAAATGAAATTTAACCACTGTGTCCTCAGCGGCTCAGATGGAGTAAGTCTATGAAGACTCCTATGTTCATTAGTGCATCCCAACACACGACACTTGTAATGCCTCTTTGGTGCTGACATCTCTACCAGCTACAGCAAGAAAACAGTAATGGCGGACTGCTGTTTCTCACTCAGGGCTGTGTCTATGCTAATGTGTGGGACTTTTTCCCTACGATGACGTCAACATAGGGAGAAATCTGGAACCACTCATTTGGACAGACTGTTTATGATCTATTGGGATTATAAAAAAAAAATGTGGGTGGATTTTTTCTATTATATGCTTGTTGTTTTCACACACTGCAGCCACACAGCTGTGTTCAAACACCTTATGAAAGTTTTTGCATAAAAGGTCACCTTTAAATGTTCAGAGAGTATACTCAGAGTTTAGCAAAACTGCCTTCTCTTTTTTGCTCCTTCATTATGGAACGAGTTGAGGCGTAATATAATGCTGGAGATGCTCCCCTTTCTAAAAATCTTTAAAAATCCTTTATGGTCTAATATAAAGGAAACATGATCTGTCATTACATGAATGCAGGACAAAATTTGGTAGTGTTATGTGTTTGTAATGTGAAACGTTTTGTATTGCCATTTTGGCCAGGACTTCCTGGAAAGAGATTTTATATCTCAAATCAATGGGACTATCTTGGTAAAATATATGATAAAAATTTATATTAAAATATCTGCATGTTCTGAGCACTTTAAGATCCCTACAGTGAGTTATTTATGAGTTTATTGTACATTTGTTAATTACTGGGGACGATTAAAACATATGAGCTATAAGAACACATCTACCATATTGGCAGTTGTTTTGCTCAGTTCATTCTAATCATGGCAAGTTTCCCCTCATGGTGCCATAACAGAGTCACGGGAAATGCATAAACATTGAGTGTTGCTTTGGATAAATAAATGCAAATGTATTTTTTTATTAATAAATGTTAATGTATTAATAAATGTGTTTATTTTTAATAGATGCAAATATATGTTTTATTTACAAACAAATGAATTTGCGCAATGCTGTAGACATTTGGTCTGCACTCCGCAGTCTTATTAACATTGTGGTTTGAGGCAGACTGAACACTTGTGCTAAGGGTTTGCCTACATGCTGATAGTTATTGATCATTACTGAATGTCTTGTAATGGGAGTGGGAAAAAAAAGAGGCCCAACTTCAGGTTTGTGGGCGAGTGTCTGAACTGCTTGATCTAAGAACAGCCCCAATGCTTTTCCCAAGGCAGTCAACACCATCATCCATAACTGATGTTGTATTTCTGTGTTTATAAGTGTGTGAATTAGAGTTAAACCTTCTATTATCACTAATGTCAATGACCATTAAAATATCTATAATATATCAACAAAATGTAGCTTTTTACTATCTTGGCACTCTTTATTTTCAATGTATTCTCCTATCAGTATAATAATTTTAGCAACCTGTGTGATTAAAAATCACTTTTTATATCCAACTATGTTAGAGCACCATTGCAAGTGCCCAAACACTGAATATCATCTAGTCATATTTTAAGAGTCAATGAACTGTGATGGCTTTCAGTGGTTTTTTCTCATTCTTTTGAACTTGTTGTGGAGTATTGAGGGTTTATGCTTCTAGGATTAATTAATCAGCAAAACCTAATTGAGCATAATGAACATGCTTTTTTTGTGCTGTGGCCCCGCTGACACATTCTAAGCACAATGAAATTAAGTCTGACATGTTAATTACAAATAAATTATGCATAGTATGCTCTCTGTCCTTGGTGGGAGCTCAGGGTTAATGTCAGTGTGTTGCCAACTAACTATGGTAGAAAATGCATACAGGCAAGTGGCTGATATAATGGAGGAAGCTATAGCTATGGGATCTTCTGCTGTTTTAGTGTCATGCATGCCATTTAAAGGAACACAAAATTAAAATACTGTTATTATTTACTCACCCTCATATTTAGTTTGTAGGCGGCTGTGTATATGTTCCTTCTCTGATTCAGATATTTTTAGGTGCTTTGAGTTGGAGATATATTTATTATTTTATGCGGTGATGCTGTTAACTCACTGGTCTGCCAAGTTTCATCAGTTTTGAACACATAAGGACTTCTAATGTCATGTGAATTGTTTTTTGTGTTAGAGAAAACCAACATCCCTCTTTCGCACATTTACATTCATAAGTGCAGCTGAAGCTGAAACAAGTCACTGCTGGGTAAAACTATCAGTTTTTATTTTGTAATGGTCTAAAAACACTGGCCATGTACAGATTTGATATAGTGATTAAAGATATACATATTTTTTTATTTTTTCTATAGGTTTATTTTAACAAATTAACCTATAGAATTATTATATATTATAAATTAACCAACAAACAAACACACAATGTAAATAAGGGGTTAAACGGTCAGTATGAGCATCACTACTTGCTAATCAGGACAAATTGTTTATTTAAGCATTATTATGTGTGTTCAGATGTGTTCAGTCACAACAGATTATGGAGCATTCAGTAATAGTTACAATATGATTCGTGAGTATATTGGTCTCTGTCTGTTCAACAGCAGCTGGTCTGGAGGACATTTCTTATTTATGTGTTTAACTGCAGATGTCAAGGTTTTTAAGGCTTTTTCAAGGGGTTGTGCTTTTCATGTGTTTTCATGTGTCAGTGTTTTCTACAGAATACTGCTCTTGCATCAATTCAAACTGTTCAAATGCCCTGACATTTGTGCATTACGATGTATTAAAAAGTTTTGCAGTTTTGGTAAATGTTAGGGATTTAAATATATAAATGAATAGTGTTGTAAGGGAATTACAGTTAAAACCCAAGGACCAGATATGATGACCAGGAGCCAGAGATGCGTTCAATTAAAGAAAAATTTACTGAAGAACATGGTTTGCAGTTTCATCAGCAGAAGTCAGCTCCAGTACTCTCGATGGAGTTCGTAGGCCGCTCTGCGTAGAATTCAAAATCATCATACCCTGACAGAGGATACGAATTGCATCAATGCATAAAACAACAAAATTCTGATTGGTTCCAAAACCTAGATAAACTTAGATAAACATAGTTTCCACATATGGACGTAAACGATTCAAACATATCTTCTAACAGCTATTTTGGTGATAAGTGATCCGAGGTCAGACACAATGCATCTCTCCAAAGACGTATTTCTGATACGCTGGACATCGGCAGTTGAATGTTTGTCCTGGGACTGTCTGAGCTTCTCCCTGTACAGACAGATACTAACACACATACGCAGAAAACTTATCAGAACTTGAAGGCCGCCGATAGAATTTTATCAGTATGGTTCTTTACACACACACTATGAAGTCATCATCTTCGAGAGTAGAAGTACAGCATAAAGCATATTCTTTAATATCTCATAAGCGCACATAAGGTTACACATTTTACTCTTGCCATAACTTGATTAATAGTCAAACAAGAAATAATGTAAAAATATAATTAATATCAATATGAAGTATATGGCAACTCGGCATCCACTCCTTCAGTGTAATGTTGTTTAAATTAAAATTAAAATGTAGTTTATTATACAAATTGCAAATGTATAATAGGCTTTTAGGTTGAGTTACATGTGTCATAAATAGTAGGACCATGCTGTGTGATTGCAAATCTGGGCCATGTGTTGGGAGGTCTATTGGTTTCTCAGAGGAAATGAGAATGGCAGCCAAACCAAAACATAGAAAATCCACTTTGAAGTTGGTAGTTGAGAGAAGATGCTTGAGAATAATATGTACCTCGTCTGAGGTACAGTGCTAATAAATCCTATAAAAACAAAAGCATTATAAATTTACATATACATGTTACACATACAGTATTTGCTTTGGTATTGCTTATATAGTCAGTATACAGTATAGAGGTGTTTTTCCTCACTCCATTTCTATTGTAGGAAGTTGGCTTAAGATGTTAAGACATCTTTTTTGCTTAATTAAGAAAAAAAAACTAGCATATAAAGTAGGAACAGCGGGGAATGGGTTGCTCAAAGCACTGTTGCTCTACACAGTATGTTGGAGTGCTGAATACAAACAAGAATGTTATAAATAATAGTGTATTATTTTGCTATAGTAGTACTATAATAGTGTATAAAAAAATAAGAAGAAAGATACATATTACCAATACACATAATATATAAATAAAACAAACGGTTCTTTATTCTTCAGTTACCGTATGTGTATTTAGCAGTAGCAGTCAAGAAATTGAATTAAATCTAAAAATAAAATGCTATATACACTCACTGTATAATTTATTCATTGATATATACATATTATACATATTACAGTTCTTCAGTTAAGTGCAATGAGTGATTTTTGTCTTTGTGAGAGAATTTTTTATTTTTTGGGGTGAACTATCCCTTTAATGACAAGCGGCAGCATGTTTAGTCCTAGTCTGCTGTCACTGCATACATCTAATATACTGGCACGCATGCATTTTTCTCTTGACTGTGTTGCTTGGAGACACATTACAATACTGCTCTCAGTACTTTGATATCATACACTGATCGGTCTGCATTAATTGCATCACTTCAAAATGTATTTTATTTTTAACTGATGGAGAAAGGCTTTGGTTAGTGTAGTGACCAAGAACCTATAGGTGAAAGAATTGAAAGAACTGATACATCTCGTTCGTGAATGAAACGAATGAGAGTACAGGGTCAGTCGGCCAAGCATGTAAATCTCGATCAGCAATCAGCAGATACAAAGCGCAGTTATTGGTGCACATACGCTTGTTTTCATATTTGGAATACAGAAAATAACTCCATGTTTAATCCCCGATAAAACCTCGTGCTTTGTTAATATGAACAATTTAGACTATTTATTTAATGCGATCATGCACACACTTTAATAAAGCCAAATCAGTTTTTGTCAGAAGTAAATACGTTCGTTGACTTAACACATAACACATAAGGCACTCTTTTTCGCCAACTGCTGGCGTATTTGTGTAATATGAAGAAATGGTCACTGAACGAATCTGTGAATGAATCATTTTGGTGAACGAACTGAAAATCAACGAATCTTTTAAAAGAATCAAAATTTCCACCACTAAATTCAATGCAACATAAATTGATTTTTTTTTTTTAATTTGTTTTTATTGACCCGCCCCAACCCACCCCGCAATAAAGTGCCAATTTCTTAACCCACCCCAACCCGACCCGCATGTTATGAGACGACCCGCGCATCACTACACTATACCAATCTGGGCTTTATGGTGGTGTGGCAAGACTTAATCCTCTTTTCAGTGAAAACGCATGAAAACTAAAGAATTAGCAAAAAAAGCACTTAAAGGACCCCCAGACTGTGAGGAATAACATTCGCTGGTCTGATGAACCTCAATTCCAAGCATCATGTTTGAAGGAAACCAGCTCTGCTCATCACCTGTAGAGTACCATCCCAAAAGTAAAGTGTGTTGGTAGCAGCCTCATGCTGTGGGGTTGTTTTTCAGAGAGATGGGAGGTGAAGAGATAAGGAGAAGGATGGCAGATAATTGGTAAATTCTGATAAGCAAAGCTTGTTGCATCAAACAAAAAAGACTTGAGGCTGTAAAGGTGCTTCGGCAAAATATTTAGCTACAGGTATAAATACTTATGCAATATACTTATTTCTGTTTTTTATTTTTAATAAATGTACAAAGTTATAACAGTTCTGTTTTGGCTTTGCCTTTATGTTGTATGGAGTGTAGATTGATTTCTGAAAAAAGTAATTTAAAGCAGTTTAACAAAAGGCAGCAACATAACAAAACCTGGAAAAAAATGAAAGTGTATGATAACTTTCGCAAGGCACTGTATATATATTGATGATTATAACTGACAACTGAGTAAAATCCCAAATTCAGTATCTCAGTATTTGAATATTGTGAAAAGGTGCAATATTGAAGACACCTGGTGCCACACTCTAATCAGCTAATTAACTCAAAACACCTGCAAAGTCCTTTAAATGGTCTCTCAGTCTAGTTCTTTAGGCTACACAATCATGGGGAAGCCTGCTGACTTGACAGTTGTCAAAAAGATGACCACTGGCACCTTGCACAAGGAGGACAAGACACAAAAGGTCATTGCAAAAGAGGCTGGCTGTTCACAGAGCTCTGTGTCCAAGCACATTAATAGACAGGCGAAGGGAAGGAAAAGATGTGGAAGAAAAAATGTGTACAAGCAATAGGGATAACTGTTCCCTGGAGAGGATTGTGAAACAAAACCCATTCAAAAATGTGGGGAAGATTCACAAAGAGTGGACTGCAGCTGGAGTCAGTGTTTCAAGAACCACTATGCACATATGTATGCAAGACATGGGTTTCAGCTGTCGCATTCGATTCAATTCAATTTTTTTTGTATAGTTTTGTATAGTTTTTTTATTACAAAGCAACTTTACAGGAAATTACGTTTCTACAATATTTAGTAGTAGCTTATAAGTGGTGACTGTCAGTTTGTGCACGTATGACAGGATTTTTCAGAAAAATTAATACAAGACGTAGTCAGCCAGACAATGAACATTATTAACAGCAATTATTATATGATGCAATCACACTTGTAGCAATGTTTGTTAGTTCTGTTTGTTGATTCAGGGTTAGCATCATCTGGGGTCCCCTGAGGGGTCAGCATCATCTCTTCTCAGGTGTTCTGCAGCATAGCTGCTGTTCCAACAAAGTAAAATTAATTAGTTTAAACCCAAGCTAAAGAATAAGAATGCGCATTTGATCAGATGCAACTACACTCACAAGAGTGACATACATAATTAAGAGATACATAATTTGAGATAATTTAAGTTTTTAATCTAGATTTAAACATTGAGAGTGTGTCTAAACCCCGAACATTATCAGGAAGGCTGTTCCAGAGTTTGGGAGCCAAATGTGAAAAAGCTCTACCTCCTTTAGTGGACTTTTCTATCCTAAGAACTACCAAAAGTCCAGTGGTTTGTGACCTTAGGGAGCATGATGGATTGTAACGTGTTAGAAGGCTAGTTAGGTACGCAGGAGCTAAATTATTTAGGGACTTATAGGTAAGTAATGATAATTTGTAACTGTTACGGACCTTAATAGGTAGCCAGTGCAGAGACTGTAAAATTGGGGTAATATGATCATGTTTTCTTGACCTGGTAAGGACTCTAGCTGCTGCATTTTGGACTACTCGCATTCTTTGTGTCAAGCCACTCTTGAACAACAGACAGTGTCAGAAACGTCTAAAGATACAAAGGACTGGACTGCTGCTGAGTGGTCCAAAGTTATGTTCTCTGATGAAAATTAATTTTGCATTTCCTTTCCCAGAGTCTGGAGGAAGAGAGGAAAGGCACACAATCCACGTTGCTTGAGGTCCAGTGAAAAGTTTCCACAGTCGTCAGTGTAAAAGGTTCCACATGTTAGGCCAACAGTAGTGGTTTCGGAGAAGCGAGAGGGTTCAGTGGCTGTCTGGGTGCCTGGATACTGTAGAGGTGTGGACGGAGTAGGGCCAGACACAGGGTGGATGGGACGTAACTTTTCCCTTCTAGACCTCCCGGTGGAGCAGGTTCCGTAAGAGTGGTGGCATGGATTTGGTCGTCGAGTGCCCACTGGATGGGAGACATGAAGACTGAAGGTGGTAGGATGGACTCTGGTTCCTCTGGGGTTGGATCAGGCTGGTGTAGGTGGGAAAGTGCGTCCGCTTTGACGTTCTTACTCCCCAAATGGTAAGTGACCATGAAGTGGAAGCAGGTAAAATAATAGAGCCCAGTGGGCTTGCCTTAAGACACTTCTCGGAGGTACTGCAAGTTTTTGTGGTCAGTGATAACCTCAAATGGATGTTGGGCACCCTCTAACCAATGCTGTCTCTAACCAACTCCAGATTCCCCATGTAGTAGTTCTGCTCCGCCGGGGATAGTTTCCGTGAGAAGTACGCACATGGATGGAGTACTGGGAGTTCACCCTTCCATTTGGACAGAATGGCTCCCATTCCCAGGGTTGCCGCATCCCCTTCGACCACAAAGCAGAGATTGGGGTCAAGGTGTGAAAGAGCAGGGCCGTACGGAAGGCGGATTTAAGCTGAAGGAAGGCCTGGTGTGCCTCTGGGGTCCAGGTGAGGGTTTTGGCTTTCCGTTCGAGGAGAGAGGCGAGTGGTGCCGCCTTCTGGCTGTAGTGGGTGATAAAGCGGTGATAGAAATTTGTGAACCCCAGGAACCTCTGCATCTCTTTGAACATAGTGGGTTGTGGCCAGTTCCGAACCACATCCACCTTCCTCTGGTCTTTTGTATCCCTGCAGGGGCGACGATGTAGCCCAGGAAGTGGATGGTGGATTTGTGATATTCACATTTCTCAGCTTTTAAACACAGGTGATGTTAGCGGAGTGCCCAGGTGACATGGTCATGGCGTTCTTCAAGATTGGGTGAGTATATCATTGATGTAGATGAGGATGAACCGGTTGAGCATGTCTCTGAAGATCTCATGCATGAAGTTCTGGAAGTTGGAATGTGAGTTGGAGAGCCTGTAGGGCATCACCCAGTACTCAGTGCCGGATGGGCATCACAAAAATGGTCTTCCATTCGTCACCCTTTGGATGTGGTTATAGGCGCTCCTTATATCCAGCTTGCTGAAGACGTGGGCACCGCGCAGTTCCTCCAAGACAGCAGGAACCAGAGGAAGAGGCAAATTTTTCCGTCTGGTCATTGAGTGCAAGTTTATTGATAGAGGCCTCAGACCCCCATCTTTCTTGGCCACAAAGAAGCTTGACGCTGTGAGTGAGGTGGACGGACAGATGAATCCCTGTTGTAAGGCTTCTTGCACTTACTCCTCCATAGCAGCTCTCTCCGGGATTGACAGTGGATAGACATGTCCTTTGGGTAGTTTAGCCCCAGGCAGCAGGTCAATAGCACAGTCCCGTCCCATGACTGGTGAGGTGGAAAGTGAGTGGCTGTGACCTTGCTGTACACGTCCTAGACGCCTGATACTCAGGAGAAATAGGAGTGGCATGCGGTGAGTCTGGGCTTTCCACAGAGGTGGAGCAGATGGAAAGGTTGGTCTAGACTGAGACTGGAACAGGCAGATCCTTTAAAAATTCCTGCTTACACTCCACTCAAGAATTTCTCCGGTCTTTCAGGCGATGGTGGGTTGATGTTTAGAGAGCCAGGGGCATCCCAGGACGTTGTCCACGACAGCCTCCTCCATCACCATGGACTGTGGTGATCCGGCAGGTGCTGTCATTTTTGCAACGGAGAATTTGGAGTCCACAAGGATTTTGACTAGAAAGGATTGGTTTAGCTACATTAGAAGTGCATCTATAAGGCATGCAAGATACATCTGGATTAATTTGTATAGTACTCACCACTGGGCTTGGTGGATGAATGGGGCAGATGTGGAGCTGGTACTCGTTGGATCCACAGTAGAGTCAGAGGCCATCGGTTAGTCTATGGGACCGTTCCGTGCAGGATAGGTGGTAATTATCCGTGATCATGGGCTCTGGTGCTGGAGGTGAGAGGCTGGGTGAGGCAGCTGCAGTGGGTATGGATTTCATATGGCAAGCCGTTAGGTGTTGAGAAATGCGAGTTGCCTTTTGTAGGAAGCTTTTGAGCCCCACGGTATCCTTGTAGATGGACATCTGTTGAGGTAAGATGGGGTTCAGGCCTCAGCGGAAGGCCGAGAGCAGAGCAGCCTCTTTCCTGCTGCTGCTGGCACCAAGGGTGTGGAAGCTAAGCATGTATTCGTGGATTGATAAATCCATTTGCTCATCATGCACTGTGATCTCCGTGGTCGACTGGCCGAATACCTTCTGGAAGTGTTGAACAAAGCTATCCAGCGAGTGAAACTGAGAGTTCTGCGAATTCCACAAGGTTTCCGCCCACTGCAAGGCTCTTCTGGACAGCAATGACATGATGAAAACCACCTTCGCCAGTTCAGTCACAAACAGGTGGGGTTGCAACTCAAAAATAGAGGGAACAACAACAAAAACCAGTTGCAGGAGGCTGCCTTACCAGAGAAGTTCACTGGACGAGAGGCTGGTTGTGTGGTGGTGACAGTCAGAGGGAGGTGTGATTCAGATGAGGATGTGCTCCAAGAATCAGAGTACAAGAGTACAGCTGGTCTTCGATCCCAACTGGTCAAGGAGGCAAACAGGCAGATTCAAACAAGCAGTTGAGTTTAACCCTTATGCGTTGTTGGGGATGTTTTCGTCCACTAGGGGGTAAAGTTGTGTCTTATTTTGGCCACAACTTTCTCTGTGTTTGAGCTAATGGAATGATTTTTGGTGACAAATCTTATTTTGACCCATATTTTGGGAAAAACTAACAAACTACTAAAATTCACTACCCTTTCATTATGTTCGTGGATGAAAACATCCACTAAATTAAACTGATGTAAAAATCTATCAGATTAATATATTTATGCAAAAAAAATTGAAAACAATATTTATCAACCTCAGTCCTGATCAAAACTACCAAATGTTTAAAAAAAATCCAATATTTTAACTCTTTAATTACCAAGTTCATAAATGATGTCACTGATTTGGGAAAAAAAACACACAAAATTACATCTTTTCAATATAAAAAGTGATTGTGAACTGGATATTTTTTTTTACCTTTTATCACAGTCTTGGGCATGTCAAAGATTTGTAACAAGATTGGCTTTGATGCATTGTTAGTTTTTGTGCAGCATTAGATTTTAATTTTTTTCTCCCTCATTTACTGTTCGTGGCTGTTTTTGCCCCATTGACTTCCATTATAACTACATTTTTTGATTGCAAAGCCATGACACCATATAATAATACATTCTTGATTGTTTGTGGTTTTCCCTTTTGGGAAGAGGTAAAAAAAATTATTTTTACAGTTGATCACTAGGTGGGACCATTAACCCTTTAGATAGGCCTGTGCAAAAAAAGGCTTAGTTTCTGGCTTGTATATGGAGTATAATAGCAAATTATAGTGTGTGTGTGTGTGTGTGTGTGTGTGTGTGAGAGAGAGAGCGAGAGAGGGAGAGAAAGAGAGGGTGTGAGAGAGACCTTTGTGCACTTACCTTGATGTACAGTATCTGAAAACATCCAAATATGCACCTCATGCTCTCAGAACTACATGGAGTAAACAATAAAAAAAGAAATGTGTTTATGCACCTGCTGCCTTTTGATGGTGAAAAGTACGGATGGCCTATGTGTGAAATGCTCGTCTTTTCTTGATGGTAAAGCCAGTTTAAAACCTTAAAATCCTGTTAAAAAATCTACTTTGCATCAAATTTATGAACATAATGTATTATGAACCAAAATGCAATACCAACTTCAAATAAGCTGCAGCTCGCTGGAGGGGTCAAGCTGCATAATCATTTCTAAAACTTTGGTACAAGTCAAGCACTTTCTCGTGTTGCTTGCTGCTCTTCTCACCATTAAATGACCAGCACGATGGCATGCAAGTGTTTAAATCCACGTACTTTGCTTTTGTTTAGTCTATTCGCTTGTTAAGTCTGACGTCACGTAGCAGCGCTTCCGTGTCCAAACGCTTCATCAGTTCATCAGTTACCACAAGAAAACAACAAAAGGTGCTAATATAAACTCACAATGTGATAGAATACTAGCGAAAAAGTGATAATCTTAACCTTTAACTCCATACCGAAGTCCCAGATAGCCAGACAATGAAAATATAAATATAAAAAAATATATAAAAATTATTTGTGTTTGGGACGCTGGGAGCACGGAGACTGTAGTGTATACCGTAAGTTTGAAAGCGTTTAGCTTAAATTATTAATATGAATAAACAGTGCTCTTAAACGGCTGCTGAGGTCGTATTCTCAAGTGAAGCGAGTTGAGGCCTGGACCCGGAAACAGTGCTTCTTACGTCATCACTTAACAACCGAATACTTTCAACACCATTAAAAGGCAGCAGGTGCATAAATACACTTTTGTTTACTCCATGTAGTTCTGAGAGCATATAATATGCTGTTATGCTCCATATAGCTTCATATACAAGTCAGAAACTAAGCTTTTTTTGCATAGGCTTATCTAAAGGGTTAATGGTCCCACCTAGTGATCAACTGTAAAAATAACAAATTTTACCTCTTCCCAAAAGGGAAAACCACAAACAATCAAGAATGCATGATTATATGGTGTCATGGCTTTGCAATCAAAAAATGTCATTATAATGGAAGTCAATGGGGCAAAAAAAGCCACGAACAGTAAATGAGGGAGAAAAAATTCAAATCTAATGCTGCACAAAAACTAAAAATGCATCGAAGCCAATGTTGCTACTAATCTTTGACATGCCCAAGACTGTTATAAAAAGTTTTTTAAAAAATCCAGCCACAATTACTTTTATATTGAAAAAAGTCATTTTGTGTGTTTTTTCCCCCAAATCAGTGACATCATTTATGAACTTGGCAATTAAAGAGTTAAAATCTTGGATTTTTAAAAAAAAAACATTTGGCAGTTTTGATCAGGACTGAAGTTGATTAACAGATGTATGCAAAAAAAAAAAGAAAAAAAAATATGATTCTGATAAATTTTTACAGCAGTTTAATTGAGTGGATGTTTTCATCCCAAACATAACGAAAGGGTGAATTTGAACAATGCACAAGGGTTAAGACAACTGAGGAGAAGCTTCCAACTCAGGAGAATCAAAAGCTGAATTGATCAATGGAAGCAGAGTCTTATCTGAGCTGAAACTTCTAGTTCTTCAATAGACAGCCGAGGCTTCCAGGATCGATAGGCTGACAGGTAGCCAAGGGATCTGCTTGAGAAGCTTGTAACCTGAAGTGGTGAGTGTGTATTTGAATGGTGTGGTAAGTGGATGCAGGTGGCCATGATTAATAATCAAGTGATTGTGAACGGGTGTAGGAGGCTGGTTTGGCTGGTGAGGCAGTTGATTCTTGACGCTACACAACTTGTTTTTTTTGTTTGGAGCATAACTATAAATTACAGTAAGATAAAATAGAAATATATTTCTGAACCATATATTTGACAATCCTATATGTTATGCTGTGCTGTACTATGTAATGCTGTGTTATGTTGTGTTATGCAATGCTATGTTATGTTATACTATGGGCATCATTTTGGTTGTGATTGCAACTAACCAGTATATGTTCATTCTGAGACAAACACGCCTTTATGGCTCTGCACTCATTTAGTTAATTGCATTTGCTTGTCAGCTGAAGCTTTTATGTGAAGAGGGGATTACTGGAATGACTTTACTGATATACACACCATGTCTTGACATTTCTAAATATCTAAATGCTTGTCCCTACAAATTAAATGCTTGTTGCAAATTAATCAACCAGTGCCCTTAAGAGCAACTTTATCATAAATTTTATCATTTGTGATGCTGATCTTTAATCCTTCTTTGACAATGTGTATTAGACTTATGTTTCTGTTATTCTACACTGTGTGAGTAATTTCATAAAATTTTATTATTCTGTTTTTATATGTGTTTGTAAGCTGACTTGTATGTGACATAATTCATGTGTTTTTGATCCTTTTATGATCTAATGTCACCTTCCACTCATTAGCACTTTAAATTAGCTGGATGTTTAGCAGGTCAAAGGAAATAGAGCCTTTTGAAAAAATGACTGGTGTGACTGAGCAATGCTAGATAATGACCTGCTCTGTGAGAGAGCAGGAGATGGATGAGGTTAAACGGTGAGGACGACATGAATTAAAAGCCATTAAGCAAAGGACGAATAACCTACTCTTAATTATACATGCGCTGCACACACAAACGCACTAGTTTATAAATGAATGTGACAATGAATGCGACTGCTTCATATGAACTGTGCTAAGATATTAGATTGGTGTATTCAGTGTTTTGGACGTACACGGCTTTGTTTTAAGATTAAAGCAAGCAGTCACGCAGTGGTTTTTGAAACGGGGCAAAGAATTTTGGTGTCCGTGTCAAGAAAAAAAGTAACTTGTAGAGTTGTCATTGCTTATGGGGGGAATGTTCATATCACATGTTTTACATTTGGCAGTACATTCAAGCTATACATGAATGTACTGCCACAGAATAGATGTGAAGTTAAACTTGTCTTCATTCTGTTCATTATAGCATTGTACTAAACATGATGTTCTTAAGCTGTGTGTGGTTGGAGCATGTGTTTGGAGGTCTGTGTTTAGCTGGGTTAAGTATACCTCTCTGTGTGAATGGTTAGTAAACGAAACCTTGCATCACCCTAGGCAAACCCACCCATCTGTATTTTGTCATTATTGTCAGCCACAGACCATACAATGTACCCAAACTATCACCCAGACACACGATTACAAAGTCATTCTGTTTCTTGCACTCAAGTACTGTACATACACATCACTCAATTATGTGACACTATAAGTCATACTAAAACAAAGTAGAAAATAAATGTTTCCATCAAATTAATTTCTCCTGGTACAGTATGTATGCAGTGTCCATTTGTTTATGTATGTGCATGTACTGTAAGTCTTTATGAAAACTCTCTGAGACAGATGTGGATATGTTTTTCCATCACTGTAAGCTGTTTACTGCTGATACCAATAACAACCATGCTGTAAGTCCATTCACCTTTAATGTACATCAATACTGTCTGTGAAAATTTGGTTACATGAACATATATAAACCATATCATGTAGACTTTTTGTGATGTCCCCTAGGTTTGATAAAGGTGAATGCTATTGTCATTGATTACTTGTTCGTTCTTTCACATGTAGAGGTGTTGTGTGACCTTTAAAGTGCCCTGTGAATGGTTCTGAACCCCATGACCCAGGCACCCCTCAACCAAATGCCAAACCCCTTATTGGTACCTCGTATTATTATTAATTATTTTTTTATTATTTTGCTCTATTGTATGTTTTCTTTTGTTCCAGAGCAGTGACTCAAGATAAATGCATATGGTCTATTAACTTTTGTTTTTCGCCTTTTTCCATTTGTTCTCTCCCTCTGGTTGTCCTCAGATTAATTAAGAGTAATATATCAGTCATTATGATCTTTTTAGACATTTTAATAAAAATGTTTGGGTGAATTTCTCCTTCTTCTTTCTCGCTCTTTCCTCTCCTTGTCACACACAAACCGGCTTCTCTTAATCTTCTCCCATTAGTATATACACGTTATTGCTTTCAATTGGTTTTTATGATTCATTATTTCATAATGTTGTCCTGTCTTCCTCTTTTGAGGAAAGTTTTTGTTGTGCAAAGTTTTTGTCGCAGTATCTGTATGTATAGCCTGATATGTATTCATTCAATGGACATCTTAAGAGCTGAAAAGAAAGGTACCTTCCACTGAGAGAAAGAGAGGGAAATGTGGGACTGGATCTAGGCTACGTCCACATGAAGCCAGAGCTTTCCCTATCTGATAATTTTTTTTTTCTTGTCTCAAGAAATATTTGCATCCACACGAAACCACAAAACAATGTAGTATATGCCAGACCAGCATGTGGCGCTGTAATTCTGCCACAGATACACTAAAAACGGAGAAGAAGACATGGACTATGTGCATAAACCTTGTTCGTGGTACACAAACGAACATGGAACAATACATTTATTAATCTGTTTTAATGTTAGTAAATAAAAAGACAATCGTTCAGTGTGTGTGTTCATGTTTTTGTTGCTGTAACGTGACGTACTGTAGAGGCTGACTAGGGGCTGATGACATCATCGTTTCAGAAAATATATGGATTCGCTGTCCACACGAAAACGCAAAGGCTGCGTTTTCAAATGTATCCACTCTGGGATCCGGTTTAAAAAAATATTAGTTTCACTCTCTCAAAACGCTGTATCTGTGTGGACGAAATGCCTATACGATACAAAATGTATGCGTATACAGCGAAACAAGTCTCCGTGTGGACGGGGCCTTAGTCTCGCAGCAAAAAGAAAACACAAGTACAAGAGAAAGAGATCCTGTCCCTGCTGCGGTGGCTTTTCAAAGCATGTCACGGACAAACCCTGATTTCCACTCAGCAACAATAAAAGTCAGTGACAGCCGTCTCTTTGCATCCTCATTGACCTGTTATGTATAATGGGCTTTACAGAAGGACTGGGCTCTGAGAATCTTTCCTCACAGCGAGGGTTTAAAGGAAGAACAGTAAACCATGATAACATGGAAACAAAGTGCATTCTACAAGTTGTGCATTTTTTCACCTTTCATTCTCACTTGGGTTGTTTGGAAGTGCAGAGAACAGCTTAGATACTCACCTGAATGAGGTGAGTAAAACAGAAGCACAAAGCAAGTAAGTGAGAATGAGTGTGAGCTCTGGTTCAGGCAAGTTTATAAATAGAACAAACCATGCAAGCTATAATGAGTAGTAGACAAAGAATTGAGAATCATTCTGGGTAGTTTGTGTCAAGCCTGTGTATTCTCTAGGAAAGTTTTTATGGATTTAAGCGTTCATTATCTGTTAAGCATTAAACAAACATTAGCCATCTCTGTGTGGAATGTGAATGAAGATCAACCCAAGCTGTTGAGGCCTAAACTGATTCTGTCCTCACTCAACCTCAGCTTCTAAAAACAGAGAGATTATGACTAAACCTGTACAGACAACCACATTGGACTTTAAATTTAGATTAAGCTGGTGCTCGGAGAGCACTAACCCACATTCCAGGGTGAATCATTGGTCTCTCTTTTTTGTTTCTTCTTTTTCCCCTCCTCTTTGTTTAGTCTGCTCAATCACATTATGAAGTGCTTTTGTGATTCCCATTTTGGCCGTTCAGTTGCCCTTATTTCTAGTGTACACACTTCCATCATCTCTCACATCTTTATAATGAGAGGACTAGAGAGCAAAGTAAATAGAAGGTTTAATTAAACTCTGACCAAATGAGTCTTGATTTGTATAAGCATTTGGCCCTGAGTGTGTTTGTGGGTGAATGAGAAAGAGATTAGGCACATAAAGAATGCCATACAGACCATAGAAGAAGAAAAGCAGACTGGGATGGACTGAGATTCTTGGCTCACAGGTTAATCTGGAACAAAGAATAAAGAGAAGGAGAATAAAGAAAAAGTTATGCATTTTGTGTCTGTATAAACCATTTGAAAATACATAAGTGTGTGTAATGTTTCAATTGTGATTGCCAGTAGTAAGTCAAATGAGGTTTGTCTGGATTGGATTTGACATTATTGAGCAATGAACTGATTCTCATGACCTCCGTAAACCTAGAGAATAAGCTTTGAAGAGGGATTTCTGTCTGCATTTTCAAAAGAAACCAGCATCCTATTTTTCTGAAATGAACCTTTGTGTTTTGTAATATCAAAATGTTCTCATGCTTATAGGATTGACTGTTGTTTTGTGTTGTTCCAGGAGCTGCTTATTCAGTTCTTCGGGGATGGTCACAGGATGATGATGTCACTGTTGAGCTGTTGAGGAGGAGACGCTGGCTTCTCCAGGAGCCCCTCCCAATGGAAAGTAACAAAGCCAGTCAAGACAGTTTGAAGCCTGAGTCTCAGGATTCACCTGGTATACTGACTGATGACGACGCAGACAGCAGCTCCCAAATATTGGTAGCCTTTAATCTTTAACAAAATATAATTTTTGAAGGGGCCATTCATGCCTTTTTCCATTCCACTGAGCTACTTTTCGTTGTTTTCCTGTGTAAACATGCATTACGGACATTTTTGACCATTATGCTTGCATCTTTTGCAGCGTCTCAGAAATCACACAGCAATCTAAAAAAAAAATTAAGTGCTCAAGTAAAAGAAGTTCAACTTTTAGAAAATGTGTCGTGAGACCTTAGGACCTGAGGTGGAAAGTAATGAATTAAATTTACTCGCATTACTGTAGGCAAATTGAGTAGCTTTTTTGCGTACTTCTACTTTTTAAAGTATTTTTTATAATCTGTAACTTTACTTTTACTTAAATATATTTAGTTTGAAGTATTATACCTTGCTACATTTTTAAAACATTAATTACTGAGTAAAAAAAAAAAAATAATAAATAATGGGCAGGAGAACAAACTGGCCCTAAAATCACAATAAGACAGGCGTTATGGTGCAGGCTCAGCTGAAAACGAAACCCCGTCGTATACTGCTGAAGTTGAACTCGAAGGAAATGAAGTGAAGCCCTGGCCATATTTAAGATCTATTATGCAGTGTAAGTTGTGTTTGCCTAGAAGGCCAAACTAACATCTTATAAAATCTCGACATCAAGGTAAGGTGAATACTTGGATCATTGCATTGGTGGTTAAAATGAAGCTTTGACAGTTTAGCAAAAGGTTTTGCACAAATTAGCCAAAAAGACAGTGGTGCAGAGTGAGCGATTATAATATCGTAATTGTTTTAACGATGTGCTATTTGACATTATCAGTATTTTGCCCAAAACCAAACAAAACACTCTTACAGAGTGCTGTGGAGTCTAGTAGATTAGACTAATGCGCGCGCGTTTAGAGTACGTTCTTTCACTGCGTGATTCAGTCTGTTAAAATGCATTTAGAATGATCACAAATAAAATTTAAGATGAACATTTATATTTTTTACATGTATATTTATACATCAATATCATTTATGTATAAATGGGGGCGGCAGTGGCTCAGTGGTTCATGTAGGTTGTCTACAAACCAGAAGGTTGGTGGTTCAATCCCCGGCTCCACCTGACCAAGTGTCGAGGTGTCCTTGAGCAAGACACCTAACCCCAGCTGCTCCCGACGAGCTGGATGGCGCCTTGAATGGCTGACACCGCAGTCGGTGTGTGAATGGGTGAATGTGAGGTGTGGGGAAGTCGTGGCCTAATGGTTAGAGAGTCGGACTCCCAATCGAAAGGTTGTGAGTTCGAGTCCCGGGCCGGCAGGAATTGTGGGTGGGGGGAGAGCATGTACAGTTCTCTCTCCACCTTCAATACCACGACTTAGGTGCCCTTGAGCAAGGCATCGAACCCCCAACTGCTCCCCGGGCGCCGCAGCATAAATGGCTGCCCACTGCTCCGGGTGTGTGCTCACAGTGTGTGTGTGTGTGTGTTCACTGCTCTGTGTGTGTGCATTTCGGATGGGTTAAATGCAGAGCACGAATTCTGAGTATGGGTCACCATACTTGGCTGAATGTCACGTCACTCACTTTTCATTTCATATAGTAAATCAGTATCGCATGAAGAGTGCCGTTTTTTCCTCAAAAATCAGCATGATTAATTTTTTTTTTTTTTCCACAGTTCAATAAACAAGAACTTAATTAAGATACTTATGTTTTTTTACACCACATTGCTTGTTTTTGTTCTATTTTTGTTCAACAAAAATAATTCCAAACACAGCCACCATAGCACAAGTTCTGCCTCTCTCCACAATGACTGTGTTTCGTTTCTGAATTAATCAACCATTTAAAGGGGTCATATAATGCGATTTCAAGTTTTCCTTTCTCTTTAGAGTGATACAAGCTGTTTGTGCATAGATAAGATCTCAAAAGTTGCAAAGACTAGAGTCTAAAACCCAAAGAGATATTCTTTATTAAAGTTCAAACTTTATAAGTAGTTCCACGCTACTTTTTACTTTTCCTTGAGTAGATGTTTAGACTGGAACTTTTACTTGTACTTAAGTAAAATGTAATTAATGGTACTTTTACTTGGTAGGACGTGAGACTTAAAAATAACAAACTTTATTAACAAAATTTTACTTTAATAACAAATTAAACAAACAACAAGACAACAGCCGTCTCACAGCTAAATGCTGCATAAACGTAAACAAAACCACAACTTAAAGTCCCAGGCCTGGTCCCAACTCACCTTTCACTGTTGTCACTCCTCCTTTTATCCTTCCAGACCTCCTCTGTGGGATTCCAGACCGGTGTGTGGCGCAGGTGTTGATCCACCGTCCTCACTCCTCTCCCACAACTTTGGCCCCGCCCTGTTTCACACCTCTCTCTCTCTATGATTTTTTTTGTCTTGAGAACCAAATCAATGATTTCTGAAGGGTCATGTGCAGTGTTGGGAAGGTTACTTTGGAAATGTAATAGGTTACAGATTACAAGTTACCCTGTTTAAAATGTAATAGTAGTGTAACTTTTTCAATTACTTTATTAAAGTAATGTAACTAATTACTTTTGAGTACTTTTTGATTACTTTTGTAAATTTGTGAAAATTAAAGAATAATAAATAAAAGCATATACATCAACTTAAATACAGTTATCTAATAAGCATGTGACGTATTCTGTGTAATAAAATCCTAAACATTGGTGTTTCTTTTAAACTGCTGTCTCTTTGTATATGATGATAGTTTTCTCAAAAATTTCTCAAAATTTTCTCTTCAATACCACGACTTAGGTGCCCTTGAGCAAGGCATCGAACCCCCAACTGCTCCCCGGGCGCCGCAGCATAAATGGCTTCCCACTGCTCCGGGTGTGTGCTCACAGTGTGTGTGTGTGTGTGTGTGTGTTCACTGCTCTGTGTGTGTGCATTTCGGATGGGTTAAATGCAGAGCACAAATTCCGAGTATGGGTCACCATACTTGGCTGAATGTCACTTCACTATTTCACTATTTATTTTTAAAATAAGTAAAATGCACATGAAGTGACACAGAGCAGTTCTAGAAATTATGTTTATGTGCTCGTGTACTCCTATATTGAGGCGGCAGAGGTTGAAAACACTGCGAGCTTCAGTAGGCCTATGTGTAGTAAATGAAACCATGTCTTTGCCATTAATTTACAGGAGGGGCGGACTGGGAAAAAAAATCAGACTGGAAAATTCAAACTCATACAAACAAATTCATGGACAAAACTATTTTTTATCTATTTTAAATCTTTAATTTGGGGACCTGCAAAATAATTAAAAGTTCTCTCCTGAACTGCACCTTCACTTCCATTTTTCTCTTCAGTTTCTTTATTTTGCCCTGTTATGCATCTCTCTCATGACTTTAATACTTAAGATTGAACAAAACTATACTTTACAATACAATACTCTCTACAATACTACAATATCTTTATAGAAAAATCCTATATATAATCCATATTCTTCCCTTACAAAAATTAACCATGCTTTTATTAGCCTATATAAAAGTAAAATAACCTTGAGTAATTTTTTTTTTTTTTTTTTTTTTGCAAATGGATTTGTATTTATTTTTAAATAAATACATTTGTAAAATAATTTTACATTTTTGGTTATCACAGTTAAACAATAGTAACCATTTTCTCTGGATTTATAGTTAAATATTAAAACGTTAATTTTCGTAAGGGTTGTGTTGTTGTCTGTCGTAGCTCCCCCTAAACCTATAAAAAAAATCTGATTTTTTTTTCAGCTAAATTACTACTGTATCATTACAATAGATAATAATGATGTCCTTTATATAGTATTTTGAGTGATGACTGATGAGCAACGTGCTGCTGCTTGATTAAATAAATAAAAAAACAAAGACAAAAAAGCATCTTTACAGATGAAACTGACCTGAAACCCTGAACAGGAGTTCTGCTTCTCTGCTCCAGCAGCCCCCCCCCCCTTTCTCTCTCTCTCTCTCTCTCTCTCTCTCTCTCCCTCTCTCTCTCTCTCTCTCTCTCGCATTGATTACTCTGAGTTTGATCCAAAACGTTTGGCGGAGGCGCGGAGAGCGCGCGAGTCATGACTAACAATTCATGATTTATTAGAGATTTAATTATCAAATGGCGGATTCGCAAATGATCGCTTTATTACATTCGGCAGGCAATTATACAATAATGATATTAAATAGTGGGGCAAAATCGGCTGCCAGGCCACCGGGAATTGTCCCGGTTCTCCCGGTGTCAAGTCCGCGCCTGATTTCCACAGACACGCAGAATGTGGAAGTCATATATTGCATTTTTGGGGCTTAATATTCACAGACACTAGTCCATGTCATGTTTTGATTCAAGTGTACTGACCTACTTTTGATTTAGTCATCCAAAATGTGGCATATTCCGTCCGCGTTAGGCATTTCGTTTTTATGACTGGATTCTACGAACCAGACTGTATTTCCGCATCCCGGAAATTATTAGGGCGATTAGTCAGTGCAATTTGGGAAAGAAATCAGTTAAATCTGTATGTGGATGCGTGTAAATATTCAAATGTAATCCCCTTTGTAATCGTTAAAAATTTCATAAGTAACTGTAATTTAATTACTCATTTTTTCGTAGTAACTGTAACTAATTACAGTTACAATAATTTTGTAATTAAATTACGTAACGCCGTTACATGTAACTAGTTACTCCCCAACACTGGTCATGTGAGACTGAGGACTGGAGGAATGGCTGCTGAAAATCCACCTTTACCTTAGTTGGCTGGTCTTAGTGGCCGGGCTAATTAAACTCTCATGAGAACACGTCCATCTACTGTATGTGGTCATTTTAGGCATCTAAAAAACATCATGCTCACGTTTACAGCATTGAATTAGTTTTCCCACATGAAGATTTTGTTAAAGCTCTTTGTGTGTATACAGTGTGTGGTTGCTAACTGTAATGTCCACTGGCTGTTTCCTTTGTGTCACGGTTGGTAAACTGTGATCTCGGGGTGTTTACACTTTGTGGTGAATTCTGTGTGTTCCGCGTCTGCACTGATTAGTTGTGGGCATCTCCGTTAATTGTATCAGCAACAGCTGTTACTCATTACTCATCCACTATATAATGGCTTGTCTCACGTCTTGTGTTTGTGAGATCGTTGTCTAATGTTTGATGTGGTTCCCCTGTTCGTTGGCTCTCAGTGTCGTTTGCGTTTGGATGTCTGTGTTTCCCTAGAACCTCATCCTCTCTCCGCACATTCACTCAGCCACGGACACTTACCTTTGGCTCTATTCCTCGCAGATCCTGTGCCATCCTCTCCTGCTGCTTCACGCCGTCATCATCTGGATTACTCACCTTCTCTCCGCCATCAGCTGGATTCCTCACCTCTTCACCATCCCCTCAGAGTGTCGCTGTCTCATCATCATTGTTTGTTTATGTACTCACTTTATATCTTCTCATTAAATCAGTAAACTTGCATTTGCTTCCACACTGCCCTTTCACCCACCGTCACATAACGATCTCACCAGCATGGAAGCAGCGAGCACCAACACCCTCACCGACTTCATGCACCACAGTGTCAAGAGAATGGATCAGCAGCAGGAGAGCATCTCAAACACCAGACGCGCTGTCCAAGCGCTGGTGGCACAGGTGTCCGAGCTCACCCAGCAGATCCATCAGCTCACGTCTCCCACTGCGCCCATCGCACCGCCTGCGCCATCCGTCCCCTGGGAGATTCCCCAGGACCACTTCTGGCCAGAGCCGCGACTTCCGGCGCCGGAGAACTATGCGGGTGAGCCAGCATTTTGTAGAACCTTTCTAACCTTTCTGTTTGATGCATTTCGCCCTACAGCCCCGCACTTTCGCTACTGAAGAGTCAAAAGTAGCATTCACGCTCACACTATTATCTGGCAAGGCTGCCTTATGGGGGACGACGGTGTGGGAGAGTCAACACCCGTGTTGTGCCTCGTTCCACGCTCTATCAGAAGAGATGAAGAGAGTCTTCGACCGGGCCGCGACCGGCAGGGAGGCCGCCCATCACCTCTCGGAACTCCGGCAAGGATCTTATTACGTCTCCTACTACTCCATCGAGTTCCGCACCCTGGCGGCCGTGTGCCAGTGGAACGAGGCGGCGCAGTGGGATAGATTCCTGCATGGGTTATCCGACCGTGTTCAGCAGGAGATCTACCTCCTCGAGCTGCCCCCTACTCTCAATGGATTAATTGAACTAGCGTTGCGAGTTGACGCAAGGTTTAATCGCCTGGGCCGCCAAACCAGTCCATCCAGATCTACCATCTCTCCTGTTAGGGGGCGCTTGAGTCGAGAGAACACGGTCGGTTCTTTCGACGATCACGAGCCCATGCAGGTGGGTAGAGCTCGGCTGTCCCGGAGGGAGAGGGAACGGCGGTGGTCCCAAGGACTGTTCTTGTACTGTGGAGGCTCGGCTCATAACACTTACTCATGCCCGGTAAAAGAGCCAACCCGATAGTAAATCTGAGGCTATTATTGGGTGGGATCTCCGCTGAGAAGTCCTCACCAACATCATCGACCCTCCTTCCGGTGAGACTGCGGTGGAGGAATCAACATCATGAGTATCTGGACCTGAAGGAAGTGTTCAGTAAGTCCCGTGCTGCTTCTTTTCCTCCGCATTGTCCCTACGACTGTGCCATAGACTTAGTGTCAGGTAAGTCTCCGCCTAAGGGCAAGTTATACTCTCTTTCTATTCCTGAGAGGGAGGCCATGGAGAAATATATTTCTGATTCCTTAGCCTCTGGGTTCATCCATCCTTCCTCTTCTCCAGTGGGGGCGGGGTTCTTTTTTGTGGGTAAGAAGGATGGTTCACTGCGACCTTGTATTGATTAGCGAGAGTTGAACAACATTACTAATAAGAATACTTATCCTTTACCACTCATGTCTTCAGCTTTCGAGAGGTTGCAGGGAGCATCTATATTCACTAAATTGGATTTATGTTATGCTTATCATTTGGTCCGCATCAGGAAGGGGGATGAATGGAAAACCGCCTTTAACACCCCTAGAGGGCAGTTTGAGTACTTGGTGATGCCGTTCGGGCTCTCCAACTCACCCGGGGTTTTCCAAGCACTCGTGAATGACGTGTTGAGAGATATGGTAGATCAGTTTATATATGTCTACCTGGATGACATACTGATTTTTTCTTCATCTCTCCAGGATGTGCGAGTGCTCCAGAGGTTACTAGAGAATGGGCTTTTTGTCAAGGCGGAGAAGTGCGTATTCCATGCACAGTCTGTTCCCTTCTTAGGGTATATCGTTTCGTCCGAGGGAATAGGTATGGACCCTGACAAAGTTAAGGCTGTCATAGATTGGCCATCTCCAGACTCCCGTAAGGCCCTACAGCGGTTTCTGGGGTTCGCCAATTTCTATCGCCATTTCATTCGTAATTTCAGTCAACTAGCCTCACCTCTGACAGCCTTGACCTCCCCCAGTACTCCGTTCAGGTGGTCGGACACAGCTGAGGCTGCGTTCACTAACCTCAAGAACCGCTTCGTTTCGGCTCCCATCCTTGTGGCCCCTGATCCTACACGGCAGTTCGTGGTGGAGGTCGACGCATCAGAGGTGGGGGTAGGAGCAGTGTTGTCCCAACGTGCTGCTTCGGACGATAAGGTACACCCTTGCGCGTTTTTTTCACATCGACTATCTCCTGCCGAACAAATTATGACATTGGCAATAGAGAGTTGTTGGCGGTCAAATTAGCTTTAGAGGAGTGGCGCCACTGGTTGGAGGGTTCAGGGGTTCCCTTTATTGTTTGGACCGATCACAAGAATTTAGAATACATCAGAACTGCCAAAAGACTCAATTCCAGGCAGGCTCGGTGGGCACTTTTTTTCGGTCATTTTGAATTTACCCTATCGTACCGCCCGGGTTCCAAAAACGTCAACCCAGATTCTTTGTCACGTCTTTTTGATCCCTCCACCCGTCCCGTTACTCCCGAGTGTATTTTGCCTGAGAGATTAGTGGTCTCAGCACTCGTATGGGAGGTCGAGTCGAAGGTCAAGACGGCCTTAGAAGGGGTAACGCCTCCATCCGGTTGCCCACCGAACCGTTTATTTGTGCCGGAGGAGTTAAGGTTCGAAGTTGTCCAGTGGGGTCATTGTTCTAACGTGGCTTGTCACCCAGGGATAAGTAGAACTAATGGGTTGGTTAGACAATGGCCTCCCGGTAGACGTGGTTTCGGACAGGGGATCTCCGTTTATATCCAAGTTTTGGAAAGAGTTTTGCAAATTGTTAGGGGCGTCAGTTTGTCGTCGGGTTATCATCCCCAAAGCAACGGGCAATCTGAGCGAGGACGTTGCGATGTTTGGTCTCCAAGAATCCTTCTTCCTGGAGTCAACTACTCTCTATGGTGGAGTACACCCACAATTCGTTGCCAGTGTAAGCTACGGGCCTCTCTCCGTTTCAGTGTAGTGTAGGGTTTGTCCAGAGGTGTCACCGCACCTGGACCAGAGCCCGCGAGACTATGCTCCGGGTGAGGGAGCGCACTAAGGCCGATCGCCACCGGTCAAAGCCTCCCGTCTACGTTGTGGGTCAAAAAGTGTGGCTTTCTACCAGTAACATTCCTCTGCGATCCGTTTCTAATAAATTAGCTCCCAAATTTATCGGCCCGTTCACTATCACCAAAATCATTAGTCCGGTGACAGTCCGCCTCAAACTACCTCCTGCGTACAAGAGGATACACCCCACCTTTCAAGTGTCCAAAATTAAACCCGTGTTTTATGCACGTATTAATCCGCCTACTCCGGTTCCCCCGCCGCCGCGTCTCGTAGATGGGGAACGGACATATTCGGTTAATCGTATTCTGGACTCGAGACGGAGGGGACGAGGATTCCAGTATCTGGTGGACTGGGAAGGTTACGGTCCGGAGGAGAGGAGTTGGGAACCTGCTAGGGACATATTGGATCACTCCCTTATTGATGACTACAATCAGCAGGTAGGCCCTTCTGGGAACTCCAGGAGGAGTTCTTAGAGGGGGGGGGGTACTGTCACGGTTGGTAAACCGTGATCTCGGGGTGTTTACACTTTGTGGTGAATTCTGTGTGTTCCGCGTCTGCACTGATTAGTTGTGGGCATCTCCGTTAATTGTATCAGCAACAGCTGTCACTCATTACTCATCCACTATATAATGGCTTGTCTCACGTCTTGTGTTTGTGAGATCGTTGTCTAATGTTTGATGTGGTTCCCCTGTTCGTTGGCTCTCAGTGTCGTTTGCGTTTGGATGTCTGTGTTTCCCTAGAACCTCATCCTCTCTCCGCACATTCATTCAGCCACGGACACTTACCTTTGGCTCTATTCCCCGCAGATCCTGTGCCATCCTCTTCTGCTGCTTCACGCCGTCATCATCCGGATTACTCACCTTCTCTCCGCCATCAGCTGGATTCCTCACCTCTTCACCATCCCCTCGGAGTGTCGCTGTCTCATCATCATTGTTTGTTTATGTACTCACTTTATATCTTCTCATTAAATCAGTAAACTTGCATTTGCTTCCAGACTGTCCTTTCACCCACCGTCACACTTTGAAGTTGTTTTACAAGGTCTGTGCGATGGAGCTTTAAGGTCCATTCGCAACAAGAACAATAACTACAAAGATAACTATATTAGCATCCACATCAGAGGCTTAGGGTTATTCTAAGCGCACACTCATCTACCACTTCAAACTCTCAAGCTCATTATAACAGGATTATTTCTGATTGGGTGTCAATGTTTTTATCATTCATCGGCTGGAAAAAAAATCTGAAAGTGATTCCAACGATATTGTTTCTCTGTGCCTTCATCGTTGTAGCTGTGGTGTGGATTCTTTAATATTGAGAACAATTTTTTAGAACTACATCTCTTTATTTATCATCCTTAGTGTCCCAGGCCTCAATACAATTCGTATTCAAACTCATTCCTGTATAAAACATTCATACACATACAGTAGGTGCATCATTTATTTCACTCACAACAAAGTGCTTCTGTCATTTTTTATTTTGTGAGTTTCAAAGGCTTGAATTTCTGTTGCTTTTTTATGACATGGCCTCAGGCTTTAATTTAGGCTTTTAGGCTTTAGTTTCAGCCTGTGCCGCTCTGCTTTTGCACTTTAATAGATTAAACTGTCAAAGATTACGTACCTTATATTCACCTCTCTTTAACTCTGACACATTTCTTTCTTTATGAGAATTGTATTATTTATATAATTCCATGTGAAATTCTTCAGCACCAGAGTGTTTGATAAGACAGTGCAGACATTTTTGATCAGTTTTATTCCTAAGGTTTTACAGAGAGTAAACAATAACAGTTTAAGCCAGGATGATTTCATTAATGCTCTAAGTGTCATGTCCATTGGTTCTTCTTTTGGATTGTTTGTTTGTCATGCATCATGTCTTCTACTCACAGACCATGTGTCCATATGGGAACTCAAGTTGTAATTTTTTTTTTTTACATTTTTATTATGACAGGAAAATGACAACGTTCTTAGCCACTTTAAAAAAAAAAGATATACCATCAATATCTCATTGCAATATGTGTACCCCCCACACATAAATACACACTTATCGAAACACGTATATGCCTCATTTTTCATGACCATCATCACTTTCTCAAATCTTTCTGTCACCCAGCTGATGAAATGACTGACCCTTTTTGACCCTTTTGCAGTTTTGTTATCATATTTTCCAGGCAGAGGCTAGACACCTATACAGGTGCTGCCAATCAAATCTCAGTTGGTAAAATTATTTGTTTGTGATGTGAAAATCAGAATGGGCTTGTGGCCCTTGATTGTTAAAAGCCTATCATAAACAAATATGGATTGTGTTGAGCTGTTTCTTCTGAGTAAATTAAAGCGATAGCTCACCTAAAAGTGAGTTCCAGACCTGGATGATTTTCTTGAAATTAAGTATTGTGTCCTTTAACCGGACTGGCTGTTTCATATTTCCCTGCAGGAGGACACTGATCATAACTACTACGCTTCAAGGACTTATGGCCCCAGTGACCCTATGAGCAAAAATTTATGGGTAAATATCGATCTAATGCACAAGGAGAATGTGAAGATTCATGGCATCCTGTCCAATACACACCGACAAGCAGCGGTAAGACAGTATTCATTCATTCATTCTTCACTCACTCACAAATAGAAAGCAGTAGATTTCTGAAATCTTCTGAGATGCCAATTATATGAAATTACTACATTTAAGAACAATTACTGTTCACGTTCATTTTCAAATAAAAATAAAAACGTAAACAGCTGGTTTTGTCTCTTTGTGTGGATTATGAAAGTAACAGACCAAGTGTTGATCCTCAAATGCCCCATTTCTCTGAAATGGGATCGGGATTTGGTGTGTCGCCATCAGTGTTGGGAAGGTTACTTTGGAAATGTAATAGGTTAGAGATTACAAGTTACCCTGTTTAAAATGTAATAGTAGTGTAACTTTTTCAATTACTTTATTAAAGTAATGTAACTAATTACTTTTGAGTACTTTTTGATTACTTTTCTAAATTTGTGAAAATTAAAGAATAATAAATGAAAGCATATACATCAACTTAAATACATTTATCTAATAAGCATGTGACGTATTCTGTGTAATAAACTCCTGAAACATTGGTGTTTTTTTGAAACTGCTGTCTCTTTGTATATGATGATAGTTTTCTCAAAATAAGTAAAATGCACATTAAGTGACACAGAGCAGTTCTAGAAATTATGTTTATGAGCTCGTGTACTCCTATATTGAGGCAGCAGAGGTTGAAAACACTGCGAGCTTCAGTAGGCCTGTGTGTAGAAAATGAAGCCATGTCTTTGCCATTAATTTACAGGAGGGGCGGACTGGGAAAAAAATTCAGACTGGAAAATTCAAACTCATACAAACAAATTCATGGACAAAACTATTTTTGGTATGGACCTGAGATAAAAAAAATGTTTAAATCTTTAATTTGGGGACATGCAAAATAATTAAAAGTTCTCTCCTGAACTGCACCTTCACTTCCATTTTTCTCTTCAGTCTCTTTATTTTGCCCTGTTATGCATCTCTCTCATGACTTTAATACTCAAGATTGAACAAAACTATACTTTACAATACAATACTCTACAATACTACAATATCTTTATAGAAAAATCCTAATACTGTACACGAGTCATGTTTTTCCCTAACAAAAAATTACCATGCTTTTATAAAAGTAAAATAACCTTGTTTTGTTTTTTTGTTGTTTTTTTAAATGGATTTGTATTTATTTTTAAATAAATACATTTGTAAAATAATTTTACATTTTTGGTTACCACAGTTAAACAATAGTAACCATTTGGTTGTGGTGTTGTCTGTCGTAGCTTCCCCTAAACCTATAAAAAAAATCTTAATTTTTTTTCAGCTAAATTCCTACTGTAACATTACAACAGATAATAATGATGTCCTTTATATTGTATTTTGAGTGATGACTGATGAGCAACGTGCTGCTGCTTGATTAAATAAATAAAAAAACAAAGACAAAAAAGCATCTTTACAGATGAAACTGACCTGAAACCCTGAACAGTAGTTCTGCTTCTCTGCTCCAGCAGTCCACTCTATTCTCTCTCTGTCTCTCTCTCTCTCTCTCTTCATCTCTCTCTCTCTTTCTCTCTCTCTCTCTCTCTCTCTCGCATTGATTACTCGGAGTCTGATCCAAACCGTTTGGCGGAGGCGCGGAGAGCGCGCGAGTCATGACTAACACTTCATGACTTATTAGAGATTTAATTATCAATTGGCGGATTCGCAAATGATCGCTTTAGTACATTCGGCAGGCAATTATACAATAATGATATTAAATAGTGGGGCAAATCGGCTGCCAGGCCACCGGGAATTGTCCCGGTTCTCCCGGTGTCCAGTCCGCGCCTGATTTCCACAGACACGCAGAATGTGCAAGTCATATATTGCATTTTTGGGGCTTAATATTCACAGACACTAGTCCATGTCATGTTTTGATTCAAGTGTACTGACCTACTTTTGATTTAGTCATCCAAAATGTGGCATATTCGTCCGCGTTAGGCATTCCGTTTTTATGACTGGATTCTACGAACCAGACTGTGTTTCCACATCCCGGAAATTATTAGGGCGGTATGTCTCAGAATAGTCAGTGCAATTTGGGAAAGAAATCAGTTAAATCTGTATGTGGATGTGTGTAAATATTTAAATGTAATCCCCTTTGTAATCGTTAAAAATTTCATAAGTAACTGTAATTTAATTACTCATTTTTTCGTAGTAACTGTAACTAATTACAGTTACAATAATTTTGTAATTAAATTACGTAACGCCGTTACATGTAACTAGTTACTCCCCAACACTGGTCGCCATCCCATTACTGGAACAGACTGAGATATCCACACATCCCACTTTCCAAACAAAAGAAACCAAAGCAGACGAACATACCATATATTTAGGACAGAAGTCAAATTTATTCTGCTTATTGTTTATATCGTTTTATGATTGCAAGCTAAACTCTGTCTTGTTTTCATCCTCAGCGGGTCAATCTCTCCTTTGATTTTCCATTTTATGGGCATTTATTGCGAGAGATCACTGTTGCAACTGGTGGTAAGTAAGCTGTCCTCCTGCATGTGATGTGTGCAGCACAACCAATGATGAGGCTATAAGAGATCATCTTCCTGCCTCCATGCGATATGAGTATTATATGGCTAAAGCAGAACATATGATCTGTATGAGCTTAAAGAGGAATATATAATTGATTGGTTCTTGCTTGTAGGCATATTAGCTTGACTGTGAGTCACTTTGTTCTAGTGGATCAGGCTGTGTTTATCAGCTGTGAGAGGTTCCTGATATCTGGGCATGGGGATTTTTATTATGATGGTAGTTCATGTGACTCACTGGCTGCTGGAATGTGTCTCAGATGAAGCAGTGAGGGTGAGTGAAAGATAGAAAGAGAAAACCACCATATGATTTCTCCTTATAATCACATCAGTCATCTCTCTGTGGTTAGAAACAGTGAAACACAAGTGATATAAATTTCCCAGTGATGTTTTCTCAGGAGCAAAAAATAGGTAATAAACAGCACAGGAAAATGCTTGCTAAATCATGAAAATCTGAGTGTCTAATTTACATTAAGTGGAATCTGCCCATGAATTTGCATTAACTCTGTTGTCTGGTTAAATCGACAAAATTGCTAAAGAAAAAACTGCTTTGGTAACTAGGACAGGAGTCCAGAGATCAAGGACAGTGGATTTAGCTTTCGATGTGACCAACTTGTTTGAATACGCTTTTTTTTCAGATCATATTTGTCTCCCTGTTCCCATTTCAAATCAACTGGAAGAGGCTTATTTTACGTACATATGGCAAAAAAATACCCTAATAGGGTTTTAATAGGCTTATACTTGAAATTTGATGTGGTGTCCTCACGTTGATCGGATGGGCTGGCAGATTGACCACAAAATTCGATTGCTCCTCAAATTGTTACCATGTGGCTCCCTTCTTGGACCTTTGAGGACACCTATGCTGATCAGCAAGTTCAATATGGTTAGGGGTAGGTGTAGGGTTGGGCTTTAGAATTAGGGACAAGTAAGGAAAAATAAGTGTGCACATTGCTATATTAAATCGATTTTGAAGATTTGTTTTTCTTTTTAATTTTCTTGCATTGTCAAATAATATGAGTCCTGGTTTTGTCTTAATTATTTTCTTTTTATTAAATTGAATATGAGTTTTTAAGTGCTCTGTGTTTACAGGGTAAGTTGGTCTGTATAGTCCAGGTTAGCTGAATTCCTGTGGTAAGATTTGCACACAAATGTTGAAGACACATTTTAGATTATGTATGTGTGGAAGGTCCTCTCTATTTTCTGTGAGTGGGATGGAAGGAGGCATTTATATGGCTAATTAGAGTATTAATCACTTTGGAGGCAGACCAGGGCTGTTTGCCAGGATGCATAGATGAGAAAGGAGGAGACCACCGAGATTAAGTGTAGAAAGACAAGCACATGTTCATGCTTTGGTGCCAAAAAAAAAAAGTTTTTATGAACAAAATGAGTAGTTTTATCTTATTTTCAGCTTGAAGATTACATTTTAAATGCATTTTTAATATTATTTTATATTGTGAATTTGTATTGTAAAGGTTTATAGATTGTGTGTGGTTGTGTTGTGTTTTCAGGGTTCATCTACACAGGTGATGTGGTTCACCGAATGTTGACAGCCACACAATATATCGCTCCACTTATGGCAAACTTTGACCCCAGCCTCTCCAGAAATTCAACTGTCATCTATTTTGACAATGGTAAGAGACAGATGCACTGGACTGTGTGTGTGTGTGTGTGTGTGTGTGTGTGTGTGTGTGTGTGTGTGTGTGTGTGTGTGTGTGAGCGAGAGAGACTGAGGGTGTCCTGTCTGACAGAAATATACAATGGAAAAATATATTGGTACAGATATTGGTCAGACCGAGCTAAGTTCACATGCACACACCCATCAAAAACACTGTACCTTGACTTGCCATAAATCAAATGTGTCACTTTAAAGACCATGTTGTTTTCAAGATGCTCTTATTTACAGAGGCATACAGGATCAGAAACTGAAACTGTTATTAGTAGAGAATATAAGTATTAAACTACCTACTCCTCTTTTTAAAGATGTTTTTTCTACCGTGAGTTCTAGCCTAACAGCTATAATTAACAGTTCTTTGATGAGTGGAGTAGTACCTAACAGTTTCAAATATGCAATTCTTCATCCCTTGTTAAAAAAAACCTATCTTGAATCATACAGTCTTTAACAACTATAGGCCGATTTCTAAATTGCCAATTATTTTCAAGATATTAGAGAAAGTGGTTTATTCACAGCTATATTCATATCTGAATACTCATGATATTTAAGATACATTCCAGTCTGGTTTCAGGACCTGTCACAGCACAGAATCTGCACTGCTCAAGGTTACTGATGATATATTATTATCGTTGGACTCTGGATCACATGTTGTTCTGGTTTTGTTGGATCTGAGTGCTGCCTTTGATACGATAGACCATGAAATTCTTCTTAATCGTCTGGAGTGTTGGGTTGGTGTTCAGGGTATAGCTCTACAGTGGTTTGCATCATATTAAAAGGACAGGACAGTTGCTGTGAATCTGGGAGACTTCTCTTCCACATTGGCCCCTTTAGTTTGTGGTGTCCCTCAGGGGTCGAGTTTGGGACCGTTGCGGTTTTCTCTTTACATGCTTCCTCTAGGCACCATTTTTGGAAGTATGGTATTTCATATCACTGTTATGCAGACGATTTCCAGTTTTAATTTCAGGTGAGCTTAGATAAAACCTGTTCATAAAGCACAGGAATGTTACAGTGACATTAACCTCTGGCTATCTAGCAACTTCCTCCAACTGAATAAGAGTAAAACTGAGGTTTTGATTGTAGGCTCCCCCGTCTCACCTACCTTTCCTAATCATTTAGGCTCCTTATCACTAAAGACTGCGAATCATGTAAAGAGTTTGGGGGTTATAATGGACTCATCACTTAACTTTACAAAACAGATTAGTGCCTTTGTTAAAGGTAGCTTTTTTAACCTGAGATCAATTGCTAAAGTAAAGCATTATTTATCCAGTAAGGATTTAGAAATCCTTACATTGGCTTCCGGTCAAATTCAGGATTGTTTTTAAAATTCTCCTGTTTGTCTACAAGGCCCTGTCAGGCCTTGCCCCCCAGTACATCAGTGATCTTATTGTTCCTTACTCTCCTTCTAGAGTCCTTAGGTCCACCGATCAACGGCTTTTAAAGGTCCCTTGTTGTAATTTAAAATCAAAAGGAGATCGTGCTTTTTCTGTGGTAGGTCCCAAACTCTGCAATAGTCTCCCTGTTACGGATCACTCTGGAAGCTAAGGAGTAACAGAATGAAGATGTTTATTGTACACAGACAAAGGCAGAGGAGCAGGTAGTGATTAGTGACATTGAGGATGGATCCGTGAAGGTAGGGTGAAGACTTCTTGGAGGGACAGTGAGCCACGCACACTTGGGGAACTGGGTCTTCGGAGGGAATCGCTGGAGAGAGTAGAAGAGGAGTTAGTCCTTATAGTAAGCATACAGGAATGATCTTGTCACGAACGTGACTGGACAATGTTTGAGTGCGTGTGTGGCTTTTATGGTGCTGCAGTGATAGGCTGGTGATGAGGATCAGGTGGATGTTATTTAGAACTACAGTGAGGGTGTGCGTTGTGATTGTGTGGAGGTGGAACCTGGCGTGTTTGTAACACTCCCTTTCCATGTGAGGTCAGCTCCATCGATTATAATTTTTAAGTCTTTTCTAAAAACGTTATTTGTTTTCTTTAGCTTTTGAAGAAGGTATGTTTGTTTTGTTGTATGATTTTAATCTTGTTATTTTTGTAAAGCACTTTGGGGCAGTGACTGTTGTTTAGGAAATATGCTATATAAATAAAATTGCGTGCTTGCTTGCTAAACATAATGTATAAAAGATGTATAAAATATTACATTTAAAATATTATTTAAATGTGTATATGTTTCATAGGAACTGCTTTGGTTGTCCAGTGGGATCATGTCCATCTCCAGGATTCTTTTAATCAAGGAAGTTTCACCTTCCAGGCTACATTACACAGTGATGGGCGAATTGTCTTTGCTTACAAAGAGGTCTGATAGATTTTTTTTTTTTATTCCTCCATGTCTTTCATCCTGTTTTCTATTTCTCTCCCTGTCTGTGACACGGCTCTTCTGTGATTACTTCCTTTCCATCAGAGTTTGTATGATTGTGTCAATGTCACTCTCTTTTCAATTTTCCACTTACAGACATAGTGAGGTACTGTACCATGCAATGGCAAAATGATGTAACCAGTACAGTTAAGATATTCCATTAGTTTCACAAATCATGTACAATCAAATGTGACATACTTGAAATGCATGAATCCATTTTAATCATCAAATAAATCAATTGATTTTAACATTATAAAATAAATATGTAGCGTTGGAGATAGAAATTGTCAGGGTTTGTGGAAGGGATGAGGCAAGGACTCAAAACACAAAAACACAACTGGCAACTTGAGGCAGGACAGGGCAGAAAACACAATGGCGAACATTAAACAACAAACTGGCACAGGACTGCCAACACAAGGAGATAATGGGAAGCAAACAAGGTGGCTAATGAGGGGAAATAGGTGGGGCAACTGAGCCAATAATCAGCTAACAAGGTTGGTGGGGTTAGACAATAGACATGAGAGCACATGGCAAACAGAAACAAACAAAACAAGATCCATGTGCTCACATAAATCAAAAGCACAAGTACATGGCCAGCAAAACCATCAAAAGCCATGTGCTTGAACAAAACAAGACATGAACACGCAGCTAATGAGAAGACTCATAAAACCGACTGAGGGAAACCCGAGCCGAGTGCTACACAAGACAAAACATAATATGAAAGCACATGGCTGATATAAGTATGAACCGCATGCTACACAGAACACCACAACACATGCGGTAAGAAAAGCGTACAGCCCCAGTTATCTCGAAATCACACTCTTCACACAACAAGACAGAACATGAAGCACGAGTGTCCGAACCCCAACACAAAACCGAAACTTAACAAGACATGAGTGCCAGGATCTGAACACCACGCTCCAACATGAAACAAGGAAAAAGGGCACGCAGAAAACAAGACATGACAGGAGTATCAGGGGTCTGTCACAAAAGATAAAACCAGGAATAAACTGAGACTGATGTGACAGAATCCTGACAGAAATATTGTAACCCTCTAGTCAAAAGAGATTCTTGTAAATGCTGTTGAGATTTATTTGATTATTGCAAATCATATTCAGCCCACAAACTTCCTAACTGAATTACGCTTCTCCTTCTCCCCATGTCTGCTCTGCTCACTCCCTATCTTCCTTCTTTCTTTCTTTTTTGCTTTCTTGCTTTCCTTCTTTTGATCTAGCTGTCTAACCTCACCTCCTCAGGTCAATGATGGATGAATTGACTAGGATGTGCTTTTATTTCAGGTCCCAGTGCAGATTGCAAAGATCAGTTCTGTCAACCATCCAGTGAAGGTTGGACTGTCTGATGCCTTTGTGGTGGTTCATAAGATTCAGCAGATCCCCAGTGAGTGAACGTGGCATATAACACCAATTAACAAGTAGCATTGTGTATTCCAAGTGTAATGTATTTTTTTTTATTTGAGTTGATGACTAAAATTGGCAGGTGCTATTCAGCCCATCAGAAAACTGGGAGTATGTTTGTTCTGACAGTCAATTACCTCTGGGATGATCTCACAGCTCCATCCTCCTCCCCTCTCAAGCTGTCTGTTTGTCTGGTGTGCCAACAGTGAGCCCAGCAGAACCAAACAAGACAAATTTAGCAGATAAATATGCCTGGAGTTGGACAATGAGTGAACGTGGGAGAGAACAGGAGGAGAGGATGTGTTTGCTGTCAGGACATCATGAATAGAATCTCATGATTTTCCATAACAGCTTATTCTTTCTGCGCATATGTGTGTCTGTGTTTGTTTGTTTGTGTCTGTCTGCTGAGAAAGGGCAGAATTTGCATAATTGTGTCTGTCTGTCTGTTATGAGAAAGAGGTGAAGGAGAGAGTTGAGAATGAGGTGGAGTGATTGAGAGTGGTAATAGCCTGTGTGGGTCTCGCCTCTCTTTCACTAATTAGTGTCTGGAGACTCATCAGGTGACACTGTTTAAGATGCATAAGCACAGACATGCATATCTCCAGGCATTATCAGAATGCTACTGAGGGCTTTTGTGACACCCCATGAGCAAGAAATGTAATCACCCACAGGAAGAGAAAAACTGCCTGCACTGAACAAGCTGAACAAGAATTTCCTGTCTTAAAGTTTAACTGCTCTTTAATGTATTAATAATCCAGCGATGTAGGTTTCAGCCAGGTCAGACAGATATTTCCTCAGCTGCACACACACATTCACTTTATCAGAGAGATTTTCCCCTACCGTACACATTCATCTAGAGAGGTGACACACAAAAAGCCATATATACACCCACAAACACAAACACATTGGTATCACTCTATTAGAAAGGACAGTGTTTTATACAGAGGTGACCCCAACTCTTTACACAAGCCTGTAGACATCAGTAAACGTTAATCAAAATGTGATTTGCATAATTTTTGAGCCTTTTAAATAGCAAGGAACAAAAAAATAATACTAAAAAACTACTAAATTTGCAGATATTTTCAAAACCGTTTGTCTATTGCTTAAGTTTAGGTAGTTTTGGTAGTAATTTTAATCAAACCTTCACACACATACACACACATATAGAAATATTGCTACACTACCCACCCTCTCTTCATTCTAATTCAATTTTCCATTTCACTGCTTTTTGGGTGATTCAGCTACCAGACATATAGATGATGATCATGCATTTGATCCAGTGTGTGCCGATGATGGCGAGCTTAACTTTAACTCGAAGACTATTATATACTGAATTACTTCCAGATGAAGCACATGAACATAATGTAGGTTTATCAACCAATACATTTAAATTATGAAAAGTCCATTCTGTCTTCTAGGGTGTCAAAGGAATTCATGGCATTAGAGACTTGAGTATGAGCACTGAATAAACAATGTATAGTTCACCAACAGATGCTGATGAATGGCAACAGACATATCGTCAGGTTTTGTCTGATCAGTGTTACCCCATCGGCATCTGATGGCATTGGTCGGTACTTGAATGCCAATTGAATTTAAATTTTTAATTTTGTTTTTATCTAGTGCAAATTCTAGTTACAGTTAAAGGGTTAGATCAGCCAAAAATGAAAATTACTCATCCCCGAGGCATCTAAGGTGTATATGACTTTCTTCTTTAAGAATTATATAAAAAATTGTCTTTGATCTTTCAAGCTCTATCACTGCAGTCATTCTGGGAGCATGACGTATGGAGTTCAGCGCTGTGCATGCGCCGAGTCTCGTGAAAACCAACGTATGTTTACAGGATCAAAAGGAGCAAAGTTTCCTTCCTTACTTTTTCCTCACTCTTGGCTTATATGGAAATCCTCTGACATTCTTCTTTACAAATCTTTTTGTATTTCCAATTAGTGACCGTTGTTTTGTTTTGAACTCTCTGCTGCTTCTCCATGTGCGTCACTTCTGAGCGGAGCATGCGCAAAGCTGACCTCATATGTCATCCCCCGGAACTGTTTCCGTGTACAACAGTGAGCCCAAGCTAGATTAAAGTTATTATTATGTTTTGAATGTGGATATATTTCTTACAAAATCACATCAGTTGCCACAGAAGACCTTTGTTCACCCCCCTGAGCAGTGTGAGACACTTTTTTTTATTATGGAAGGATGCTTTTTATTAAACTTCTTTTGGAATGATGCACTGCAACACCCGCTGAGTGCAATGATAGAGCTTGAAAGATCAAAGACAACTTTTTTATATAACTCAGACTGGATTTGACTGAAAGAAGAAAGTCCTATACACCTAGGATGCCTCGGGGGTGAGAAAAACGCAGCCTAATTTTCATTTTTGGGTGAACTAACCGTTTAATGTTGACACATTTTTCAGGTTAAATAAATAAACATTAGTTACACTATCAAAAAAAACAAAAAACAATGCTGTATCTTATGTTTTTAAGCATTTTTTCATTTATTCCAAAATAATAGACAACAACAGAGTAACAGATTTTAGATTTCATGTATGTTTTATTGCGAACTGATGTTCTTTTGAATAGTCAAACGTAGATTTGGATCATCAGTCATCCAACACTGCAGGTGTTATGATGTAAACATTGATTCAAGATGCATAAAGTGCTGTTTTTGTACAATGAAAAAAGCTGGAAAAAAGCTGTTCAAAATGGCAACTAAGAGCTAATGTACATGAGAAAACAGAACTTTATAGAAAAATGCTGTTCCTCCTTGCTTGTGCTATAGAAGTTTCAACAACTTGAATGATTTACATGGTAATTGTAATATGTGTTTGTTTGGCTCTAGATGTGCGGAGAAAGACTATCTATGAGTATCACCGAGTGGAGCTGTTAAAGACCAAAATTACTAGCAGTACAGCTGTTGAAATAATGCCACTACCCAGTAAGCCAATGGACACACACAATATATATATATATATATATATATATATATATATATATATATATATATATATATATATATATATATATATATATATATACACACACAAACAGTCTTGCTAATAGAACTGTAAAAAGTGATTATAGCTAATAGAGGCTTATATACCTCATATCAATGTCAGATTTTGTGTTAGTTTTTATCACAGGTTTTATGGAAATCCAGCTCATTGTTCTATTAGCCTTTTGCTCTATTCGTGATGAATTCTGTGCTGATGCATTTTCTATGTCTTTTTTTCTTTTCTGCAGCATGTCTTCAATTCACAAGCTGCACTTCTTGCATAGCATCTCAAATTAACTTCAATTGCAACTGGTGTCACCGGCTCAATAGGTGAGAAAACAAACCGCTATTCATTCTGTCTCTCATTCCCCTATTCTAATCTCATTTTACTGGAATAGAAGATGCCGTTCTCAGACCACTTGCCTTGAGGTGGTGCAATGAAAGAGGGGAATAATTTACATTTTACAAGTTCTGTCAGCAGTTGCACTCTCAACACAGACCTTCACAAGATGTGTAGAGATAATTCACCATTTCTAATTCCGCAGTCACAATGTTACAAGATTGCCTTTGTATGTAAAGATGGCCTAAAGATTTCAATGAATTGTAAACGTGTAAACCATTAACAAAATGTAATTTGAATTTTTTGAAGCGATATGGATTTCAAATGTAGCTTGTAGAGATTCTTTCATACCAAGATTGCTTTTTCCTGAGAGTGTGAGAAAGAGGGGAAATAAAGTCACATTCCTGCTGATTCATGCCTGGCCCCTCACCTCTCGAACCCAGACAGCTTTTCTCTATAGATCACATACCAAAGAACAGACGAGACCAAGACACCCGACCTCCTTTTGCTTTATTTTCCGGGCAATCCTTCCATCTGTCTACTCTTTCAATCCCTAGCTCTCATTCTCAAGCACATGTATACTCACCCCCACACATGCATGCACATACTCTTAGGGATTCAGGAATATAATATCCCAGTTGCTGTTTATTATAAGATTTAGTTCTTGACAGGCAGAGAGAGAAAAGACCAGTTCGCTTGTGTTAGAGGAGTTGGTTTTTCCCTATCAAGTACATATGTCCTGCACACATTTTTTGAGCTGTAGCATTTTTCAATGCAGTTTGTTATTTTATAAATCATTACATACCCACAATATTGATGCACAAGCACATCTTTCATTGTCAGCGGGGCCTTGGTTTTTCCATCTACTTTTGGAAACCTGCTTCTAAATTAGCTGGATTGTGTAATTAAATCGGAACACTGAGTCTTGAATCATCTCCTGGTAGACGAGGGAGTCATATTCAGACTTTATCAATATGCGTAACCATTTTTGTTTGGCTGTAGGTTATGGAAACAATGTAGAGTTAGAAATTGCTGCAGTAATTAAAGTCAGTTTTTTTGGCTTGATTACGGCTGTGTGTTTGTGTGTGAGAGAGAATAAAAGAGCAGACTAATGATATAGTAAATGCAGGTAACTCAGTTGACTTAAGCTAATAACTGACAGTCTGGTCCTTCCAATGCAATTTATCAAAAATGTATTCCTTGTCTTTGGAGAGAGCAGACGAAGTCTAATCTGATGCAGCAGACACACACAAAAACAAGCTCTAACTGAACAGAAGACCATAATACTGTAGTAAAGTGTTGCACTTAATTTCTTTCATATTTCATTACTCTGAAAGAATGAAATTACTTTAAGATATGAGTGTTTTAGTAACGATTATGTACATCAAAAAGATGATGTACACTAGATTTGCATACTTGGAAAAGCATTCACTCTCAAGGTCAGATTATTACTGGATCAGAATAAATTTGAGCTGATTGCATTTGCAGCCATTAACATCAGTCAGTAGCCGCTCATAGCGCAGCTATGCTTCCCTTCCGTTGGTCATGAAATCTCTAATCAAAATCTTTCAGTTAGACATTGACGCACATTATAGTGCCCTTATGCCACCACTAGTCAATTCGCATCCTTCCCAAGAGCACATCATGTGTTTAGAGCAGTGTCTTTGTTTGCTGATGCCGACTCTCTCACACAATATTGCAAGAGCAGAGTATAAAAAAACAAAGCAAAAGAAACAAAAGACAGGAAACACATTGAAAAATGCTGTTCTAAGACACTCAGATCCCATTGACTGTCAGTTTATATTACCTTATTGCAGAAATGAAAGCATTTCTCCCATGTTTATTTAATTGCTTTGTCCATTTACAGTACATCAACTCTTGAATAAAATCTGTTTTTCAAGCACAAAAAGGAATAGGATCCTTTTTTTTTTTTTTGGTGACGGGTCTCACACAAATACACGCACATAAAAACAACTGGTTTGTTTATTACAAGTGAAGCAAATGTGTGTCTCCTTTTCTGACCCCAAAATATCAGCAAGAAACACAGGGAGAGATTATATGGCGTGTGCATATTGAATTTCTTGTTCTGGACCACAGTGAACAGAGTATTCTTAAATAAAGTTTCTTGGAGGACTCACAAATGAAAATTCATTTCATGATTTACTCGTTTTTAGTTTTTTTAAACCCGTAAGACTAATGACTGTTATCATTTTTATTGACAGATGCTCCAGTGGCTTGGATCACCATCGGCAGGACTGGGAAGATAACCGTTGCCCAGATGAGGTATGTGTGTGGATGTTTGTATGATGGACGAAAAGAAAAGTATATGCTATCTTTCTTTCTCTCTCTCTCTCACTCTCTCTCGCTTTTTCTTGTACAGTGAAGACCACTAGTAATTAACATGTACAGTATGATGAGATATTTAGGGTTTTGACTATAAGAATTTATTTATTTATTGCTTTATTTGTTTGCACATGATGGTGTCTTTGATGTTTTTTAAATTTTGGTCTACTGTAGTACAGTCTGACGTCTTTGGCTGTTATTGCCTTTATTATGGAATTTCGATTTAGAAAGTGTGTATGTGTTTAGCACATTATTTTATTTGTATTACTTAACTGCACTAAATTAACATGACAGCCCTAGTTTTTAAATAATAAAATATTGCCACGTTTAATGTTAGAGTATCAAAATGTATGCCTGAATCCCAACCAACTTATCAACCATATCTCAGATTTCACCTGTGTTCATCTGCCTTTCATTCGCAGACTAAGGACAACACCTGTGACATCATCAGCACTACTGATCTCAATCTGCTGACCACTGTATCAGTTGCTAAGAAGACCACAAGGAACAAAGGAACTACTGAGGGTCAATCTACCCAAACTCCATCACACGTGCCTACCAGCATCCCAACAGAAGGTACTGTCATGCCTTAATGAACACACATACCACTTAGAGGCTATTATGTGAGTCTAGGAGAGCATAAGTCTTAAGTGGACGTCCATGACATGTGGAGTCCCACAAGGCTCAATTCTTGCACCGCTCTTGTTTAGTCTGTATATGCTTCCACTAAGTCAAATAATGAGAAAGAACCAAATCACAGCTATGCTGATGATACCCAGAAAAACTGAAGTCATTGCATTTGGAAACAAAGATGAAGTGTTCAAGGTGAATGCATACCTTGACTCTAGGGGTCAAACAACTTAAAATCAAGAGAGGGATCTTGGTGTGATTCTGGGGACAGACCTTAGTTTCAGTAGTCATGTCAAAGCAGTAACTAAATCGGCATACTATCATCTAAAAAAACATTGCAAGAATTAGATGTTTTGTTTACAGTCAAGACTTGGAGAAACTTGTTCATGCCTTAATCACCAGTAGGGTGGACTATTGTAATGGGCTCCTCACTGGCCTTCTCAAAAAGACCATTAGACAGCTGCAGCTCATCCAGAACGCTGCTGCCAGGATTCTGACTAGAACCAGAAAATCTGAGCATATCACCCCAGTCCTCAGGTCCTTACACTGGCTTCCAGTTACATTTAGGAGTGATTTTAAAGTACTTTTACTCGTATATAAGTCACTAAATGACCTAGGACCGAAATATATTTCAGATATATCACTGAATATAAACCTAACAGACCACTCAGATCATTAGGATCGAGTCAGTTAGAAATACCAAGGGTTCACACAAAACAAGGGGAGTCTGCCTTTAGTTACTCTGCTGCCCGCAGTTGGAATCAGCTTCCAGAAGAGATCAGATGTGCTAAAACACTAGTCACATTTAAATCTAGACTTAAAACTCATCTGTTTAGCTGTGCATTTATGGAATGAGCACTGTGCAATGTCCGAACTGATTGCACTATATTTTCACTGTTTTTTTTTTAATGTAAAATCATTTTCTAACTGTTTATACATTTATTTTAAGTAAATGTTTTAATCATTTTAAAAGTTTTAAAATTGCTTGTTTTATTTTTGTTATTATTTTTCTTCGATTATTTTACTTTCTTTTATGTAAAGCACTTTGAATTACCATTGTGTACGAAATGTGCTATATAAATAAACTTCCCTTGCCTTGCCTTGCCTTAGGTTGAAATATGAAACATGAAACTGATGTTACAATCCTCTGTCTACAGGAAACCAATGGGTCATTGATCTAAACCATTAGTTACAAGTGACTGCTCACTGTAAGAATGCATCAGGATAATGTTAAGAGGCCACCAATGGATTCTGTGTAAATCAATAGACAAGGAAAAAGAAAGGGTTTGTGCTTTATGAGTCTGTGCTTTGTACTTAATGAGACTGGGGAAAATCAATTACTGGAGAAGAAAAGACATTTATAATGTAGCTGAAGGGGTTTGCTAATAAATAGGGTTCAATAGATAATCATGCTCATCATTCCCCTTCGTGGCACATAAGATTCTTTCTTAAATAAACACGGACACTTACAATAAACACATTGAAAATACACCCTCATCCATATACCACTTAACTATTGTTTAACTGAAAACTCATGTTGTTTTTCTGTGTGGTTTGTGCAAACACATTATCAGACAGTAAACAAAACAGCATAAATCATAAATCTTGCCCGTGAATTATGAATACACTTATAAATAGTTCAAATCTAGAGGAGCAATAGCTGTACCCAAATTACAGAATAAGAATATAAACTTCTCATTTCATTGTCTTCCTAATTTCTTAGCCAAAATAAAAATAAAAAGGTTTTTTTTTTTCCTAATTATTACTTGCTTATTATTGCAGCAGTTCTGCTGTCAGCGTTTTACCAACCGTGTCCTAACAAGGTGCAAATTCCTCTAATTTTTTTTTCTTGATGAAAGCAAAAATGCTGCGTGACTCTACACAGTCACAGCCAGTGAGAAAATATTCCATGTGGAATGCACATTTATTAAGGGGAGGACTTTGGACCGGTGAGGTTTGCTGACAGTTCCATAATGAATAATCGAAACATTAATGTACGTTTAAAGTAAAATTACCCTAAAGGCACAGTTCAACCAAATACAATAATTTTGTCATCATTTACTCTTCCTCATGTTGTTCCAAACCTGTATGATTTTCTTCTAAATACAAAAGATATTTTGATGATATTTTTGGATATTTTCAGGTCAAGTCAAGTTGAGCTTTATTGTCATTCCGCTACATGTGTGGACATACAGTGGAACGAAATGTTGTGCCTCACAGGACCACAGTGCTACATAAATACAGACATACAACAATGACGTAAAACAGTATAAACCTATACACAACTTACCTATTGACATATTTTGACTATTTATATTACTATATATATAAAAGTTTACCTGTACATAAGCTAAAAAAAATACAGACTACATGAATGCTTCAAATAAAACTATACTTATACAAAACTAACCTAAGAATATTGTTAACCAAACAGTTTTGGTGACCATAGATTTCCATTGTATGGACAAAAGTCTTTTTTTCTGTTCCACAGAAGAAAGTAGGTCATACAGGTTTGAGTAAATGATGACAGAATTATTATTCTGTTAAAGAACCTTAAATGTAGATTTGTTGGCGTAACTTTGTGTCAAAGTTGATTCAGTGAGGTTAAATAATATGCTTTACTTAACTAAAATCTATTAATTTAAATGTAAACATTATGAAGCACATTTTATGTTAATATTTTATATTAATTGAGTGAATTGGATTATTACAGTCATCTCGAAAACAAACTTTCACATACTTCTCTCCATCTCTAACTCTGATGTAACATATGCCAGCAAATCAGGTGTGTGAATGAAATCATGTAACATGCTGGGAATGAGAAACTTGATATCTTATGACACATCAGATCCCTTAGCATCATCAGCTGATATTGTGCTGCTTCTTTCACTTCAGTCTCCGCTCTCAGAAGAATTGCCTGCAGCAGATGTTGACCCGTCTGTCTCAGACAGGAGCTCTTCAGCTCACTAGAAAGCATATTCAAGAATCTTGTAGTGGATTGCTCATTAACGATTCATTACAAATCTGAAACTTGCTCTCCAATAACAGACATATTTTCCAATCACTTTGAAGTTCTCATCACACACTTGTGCGACCCGTGTACAGCTGTTGATGAGATGTGGGTGTTTTCAGAGTCTATGATATTACAGTTCACTGTAAATGAGAAATTGAGAAACATGTAAAATGAAGCTTTAATATTTTCTCCTTTTTTTCTCTCCCTCCTTCTCTCTTTTCTCATCTGTTTTTATAGATGACACCAAGATTGCGCTACATATCAAAGACAATAGAGGTAAGGTCTTAGCATTGCTGCAGTGCATGTGGTTTCAAAGTGTGTCTGTGATCTACGTATACAGCAACATGCTGCTTAACTCTGATCTCACTTTTATGATTAATAATTAATTGTTCCTGCTTATAACCAAATAAGCTCGTGTGTTTGTGTGTGTGTGTGTGAGACTGACTTGTCTGGTTATGTGTGTATATGTGGCAGCAGCAAAACATTTCTGACTAAATATCTTTCTTTAATATCAAGGTTTTGTGCCATTTCATTTCCTGTCCAACAGCAGATTTTTGGTTCATACCTTCTTCTTCTCTTCATCTACTCTCTCTGCATATATATATATATATATATATATATATATATATATGTGTGTGTATATATAATATAGGTAATAGATGTATATGTAGATATAGATATATAGAGAGCTTACTGTCTCTCTTTGTCTCTCCCTCACTCTCTTTCGTCTTTCGCCCTCTGAGTTCCCAGAATTTTGTTGTAAGATCCAGGTCATGTGTTTCTGATTTGGAGCAGTCTCAATATTTCTTTACCAATCGGAAACAGCAGTCAGGGCTTCAACATTTTATCAATAGAGTTGAAAACAGCATTTGCAGCCAATGAAAACATGTAGCCAGAAGACAGCGCTATGAATGTTATCATTCCTGACTAAAACTGATAAGAGAGCTATCCACTATTTAAGGTGAATATATATATATATATATATATATATATATATATATAGACACATACATGTTCATACAGAATTATATTAATTAAAAGTAAAATTTATTGAACGTACATATACGCCACCCTCATTATAGAAACACACTATAAAAACTTTTTGTTTTCAAAAGATCCCCATCTACCTGTATTTGTTTCTGGTGGCAAATCTGGCTGAAACTGGAAACTTTGCTGCTTCTCATATCAAATGAGCCATCTGTAATAAAATCAAAAAAAAAAAAAAACATGCACTTTTTTGCCAAAGAAAATAAAATGTGTTTTGATTTTCGTAAATGTTTTCATGAGGTACCTTGGGGTCCGTGCCAATTTAATTAGTGCAGCCAACTTTTCATTTAACTAGCGCTGCCACATTAACTAGTGCATTTGATTAATGATTGATTTCAACAAAATATCACCATTAGTTTTATTGGAACTAGACGAAAATGTCACAATATGTTTCAATTCCACTGAACTCTAGAAAGGAATTTGACGGCACACATCCTGCTCACAGTTTTCTGTGTTTTGTTTCAGTATGGCAGTCATCAAGCCAGGCTGCTTTTGGCAGCCAAGCTTCAGTCTCCTTCCTATTGAAAATAAATGACTTCCCATGCTTAAGTGGTCATGGGCACTTTTTTGGCAGAAACCCTGCCTCGGGATTAGTTCTGCCCTGTAATGTCTGTCAATCATTTGGGCACCTTTTGGCTTAAAGAACTGTATAATTTACATTTTATTTGGCTTTTCTGATAGAGAAAATTTATTTTTACTTTTAAAGTCATTAAATTATCAGAAATTGCTGGACAACATTGAGTTAAAATTTTGTAAAAAAAATTTGTTATGATTCTGCATTATAGCAGTAACATTTTATTCTGGACATATTAACATTAAAACATGATTACCTGCTCTTACGAAATATTTTATACTTATGTCTTTTAAAGAATTTTGTCTGTGTGTATTAATTCAGACTTTGTCATGGGCATAAAACGGTAAAAAAATGCAGATAACAAATACCCTTATGGTTGTTTTACTGTGTACACACATATCTGCAGAGAAACTGTTGAAGAAAGAAGTGCTAAAATAATCATAAGGAGCCATATGTGAGCCATCTGGGTGCTGTAATAAAATAAAACAATGTAGTGTAAAGTTATTGGCAGAATAGAAAATCAATGACACTCTGTCAAGATATGTGCAGAGACAGATGTTTTCATTGATCATTGAGCCACAGAGATATAAAATTAAATATTAAGTGGAGTTGGATCAAAAAATAATGTTGCACTTTATTTTACAGTACGTGTACTAACATGTACTTATAGTGTACTTACAGTGTATTTATCTAAGAAAGTTCTGGTAACACAAGGTAACTACATGGGGTAGGGTTAGGTTTAGGGTTAGTACCTAGTTATTACATAGTTATTGTAATTCCTATAATAAGTACATAGTATGTACATGAGGAACAGGACTGTAAAATAAAGTGCTACCAAAAAATAATATATGTCAAAAAAGTATTTTTTTCACCCTTCCATATAATGAAAGTCAGTGGATGTTGTTGGGAGAAAATGGACAATAAACAGCTGAAACATTCTTCAAATTATCTTGTTTTGTAGGTTTCATGTAACCTAATGGTTAATTGACTCATATTGCATGTTTTTTACTTAAAAGCAGTTTATTTAGATGTTACTACATGAAAGTAGTGCATTTTTAGTTTATATTATTAACATTTAGATAAAGCAGATCCAGCTGACATCTGTAGATCCATAACTGACATTGTAAGAAAAAGAAGGAGGTTTTTCTTCTCAGTATATTCTCTAAGGCTGTACACGGAGTCTGCTCAGAAGTCTTAGGTTTTTGGAAGGGCCTGGATGTGGTGCACAAACACAAGAACTGCAGACCACAGTAAAACGTTCTCACTGGGGCCAGCTGGAAATATCCATAACACAAGATAAAATTTATGGCTTTGTCTCTCTTCCATCATTAATCTTTTTATCTGCCTGTTGGACAGATGCACAAGCCACAGAAATCTTGATACCCAAACACAGAAATAGCTACATTACTTTGAAAACAGTGCTCTCTTCTGTTTAAAAGAAGAACTACAAGATTCACACCGGTTTTTTTTTTAGGCAAATATTGTTTAGGGGAAAAATAAGGAGTCTCCACTCTTGTTTATGTGTGTAGAAAGACAGACTGATTTATTCTGACAGTAGAAGTGAACTGAAGTGCATCAGTGTTCAGACTACAAATACAGTAAAATGTGTGTTTCAGCTGCTGCAGCAAAAAGTACAGCGGAGAACAGCACTCACCTCCTGCACATGGGGCTGATCCTTGGGATGCTCCTGCTTCTGCTCGTGATGGTGGCCATCGTCCTGGTGACCGTCTACATCTACCACCACACCAGTTCTGCCGCGGGACTCTTCTTCATTGAGGTGAGTGTATGGAGGATAACAATAAGTCATAGAAACAGTTTAACAAATAAAGAAATACAAAACTGTATGACTTTTTCATCTCTGGGACACAAAAGGTGAATTTCTAAAGTCTGTGCTGGTCTGTATTTTCCATGCACTTACATTGAATGTGTACTGAAGCTGTAAAGCGCCAGAAAAAAGGTAAAAAAAATAAAAATAAAAAAACAGCACCATAAAAAATGTATCCATTCTGATTAATGAACAAATAATTCAGAGTATTTCTGTGAATTGAATCACCTGATACACTGCATCCTTTCTGATGCTTGAAAGTTTCAGTCTCCATTTTTTGTCTGAAAAGGTAAATGACCACAGGATTTTCATTTTTATTTCTTATTAAGTGGAAAAAATGGATGCAGAGATTTAATTGCAAATTAAAGCAATTGTTTAAAAAAAGTTTTTTTTGTATTACTGCAACTTTCATTTTATCGATGGCAGTGGATAACTGTCCTTCTGAATTTGTTGTTGCTTTTTCATGGAGGTGTACCATTTGAATGATTTTGAAACTGATATTTCATGGTAAAAAAAATGACATTCAGTATTTCTAAAGTCATGAATTTTGGATGGTTTGAGCAAAAATGTATATGTAAAAACATTTATAACCACCTAGTAGAACACCTGATAGGGGATTGCATTTATAACAAAAATCATTTATTAATTTCAAATTCATATGTTTACAGAGATGTCCCAGCCGATGGCCAGCGATGAAATTTCGCAGAGGTTCTGGTCAACCAGTATATGCAGAGGTGGAGCCTGTGGGTCAAGAGAAAGAAGGCTTTATTGAATCAGTGCAGTGCTGAGATTTGACCTCTGACTTCTTAAGTCACACACAGCCCAGCAACCTTCCTGATGTCTGTCTACAAATTTACATATCTCTGATCATAAAGTTTCACCAACCCTCCAAAACACTGATGAAACTGGAAACAGTGAGGGTGTGGTGACTGAACAGAAGAGGCATCCAGAAACAAATGCTTGGGACTAGCTTTTAACACTCAAAGCAAAACAATCCACATTCAGAGGAGACGTCTGGTAATCAGCTGGATGAACAGCGGCCCAGCAGCTTCTGCTCGCCTCATGACATGACTTGGGGAGCAGCTTTTGTTTGTTGATTGTTTTCAGGATGAGGTTTTGACCTTTCACCTTCAAAATCATCATTGAACTGAATGCAGGTAAACTTGAGTCTCTGATTTGATGTGCCTCTGAGAATTTTTTTTTTTGCCTTTACAGTCTCTGAAATGCACATTCATACAGTATATGTTTTGGAAATCATATACAGACCTTTATATTAAACTTCAGAAGGGTTTTGTAGTGTTTTTATCTTTTTTCCTGTTCCTTTATGACTTCATCTCTTTGATTTGAACGGATATTTTAGGAGTAGGTGGATGACTTTAGTTGCAGATACTGTGTCTCCTCTTCTTGTTTTGATGCAATTGGAAAATGTTCTGTGAACAAATGTGTCAACAATATAGATTAATGTTTTTCATCCAACCATATTCAACTATTTAGGACATTTTTGCACATGTCCACTTAAGGCACATATAATGCTTTTTTCCAAGTAATTTTTTTTCTCATCTTATGTTAATAATGCATATTTACAGGACAGGTACTTGTGAGATTGCTTGTGTGTGTCTTTGTTTAGATTTTTTGTTGTAATGTTGTGGTACACAATGATCCATAAACATGCTTTTGTTGAAATCAAGCTTCCGTACTTCCGTACACACACACACACACAATTGTAAAACAAGTCCGAATTTCCTTAATAGTGTATAATCCGTTAAAATGGACTCTGTGGTAGATATTTTTGTCTTCTTTTTGATTATTTCAGTAAACCTATGCACTGGGGCAGTTCCTGAGATTTTCTTTTCTTTCTTTTTTTTATGTTAGGTGTTTAAGCATGCACGCAAGGGAGATACATTTGTTTCCAATTTTATCCTCTTAAAAGGGTGTCTCTCCAAAAATCAAGGTCTAAATTCTATTTGTATTAACTTTCTCTGAGAGACCTGATTATTTTCAGCAGATGTAACCTGAATGTGTATGTACGTGTGTGACATTGAATCTTTCTGAATGTGTATGAGTGCACACTAATGTAAGGTCGAAGAGGATGTTTATTTTGTGAAACTATCTCAAACAGTGTTTGGTGAAAGAGATCAGTTTTCTGTTCAGCAGTGATGCCTGCTCTCAAAATCCGTGGAAACAAACATATCAGTAACCTGAATTTTTGATAATAATAATCTTCATGTTGTGCCACACATTGAGAGACAGTGAAATACACAATGCTGTAATCTGTGTACTCTTGTGTTACTACTGTCAATTTGATTACATTATACAGTTTGATTAAATAATAAAGTTGCTTAAACAGTTTCCTTCCATGCATCTGCTGTTCCGAATGAATGTCTCTATTCCTGTTCTCTCAAGGCTATGTGGGTGTATGTATGAATATTTATAACAGTTAGGTCAGAGTACATGTTATGACAAAATGAATGTATGCAGCAGCTTTACTACATTTACTACAACCCTCAAGTTGTTCCCAACTATTATGAGTTTCCGCGAGTGAAAGTGTCATGTAACATGTTAGGTACATAACGAGTAAAAAGTCCGATGAGACAATCTGGTCCATATAAAATAAAACAGCTTTTACTGCTATTTCTGGCGTAGCCGTTCTATTAAGTGAGTGTGCGTGATTTTCACTAGCCTACGACTATTGCCTTTATGTGCAAATTTTTTTATAAGAAAAATATTGAATTCTTAAAACAAAGTTTCTAATTTTATTGAACATATTTCTGTAAATTATAGTGACAGTGCACATTGGAATATATTTTTATTGCCAATGTAGCCGAGGGGAATAAAACGTACTTCTAGAAACAACAAATTCAAATGTGCATAGCAGATAGCAGAACTAGAAACAGTATTAGGGTTGTTATGAAAATAATAATAAATTACAATTTATATTTCGACAAATTTGAGATGTAAATATTGTTACGTGAGCCACAGCTGTGACGCTGCAGTCACGTCACGTGTGTGTCCGTCAGTGACCTCTTGGATCTCTGTCCTCTGATTGGACGAGAGGGAAAACATAGGACAGAAGAGGTGTGGCTGTCTAAATACTGAGGCTGTGTTCAAAATGGCATACTTGCTTACTGCTTACTGCCCAGTACACAGTGTATACTGCCTACTATTTTTTAAAGAATAGTGTGTGAACCAGTATACAATAAGCAACACATTTTTCATAGTAGCGCGCTAAAGTGTTTTCACATGACAAAGCATTAATTCAGCACAGCTGCTGAGGTTGTTACCTCACAAATAAATGTACTAACCATTTTTTTTATTTTTATTTTTACAAAAAGCTTGTAAATTAAAGATTCATACTAGTAAAGAATGTTATATTGCCCATTTGAACTTATTTAATAATTAATGGACTTTACATACTGAGCAGAACTAATAATAATTGTGTAAATAGTAGTTGGGTGGTAGATATTTATATTTCAGTTGCACATTATAAAACAGTGTGCAATAACGTGTGTTTAAATTATAATACTTAAAAATGTTATTAAATGAATGCAACTTCATTGGGACAAAAGCCTCCCTACACCTATACTGCTAACCAACTAATAACACTGTATTATTAATGAGATGTTTTATTTATAATTTTCAAATATTTCCTTTATTTTTATTGAAAATACATGTCTTTCTGATCTGATATGTACCGGTAATGGGAAAATGAGTAGCCTAGAACAAGTTTTGGTACAGTACAGCCTAGTACTATTCACAGTATACTCGCAGCATACTGCAATGTAGTAGGAGTTGTATGGTAGTATGCCATTAAGAACACAGCTTCTGTACTGATTTCAGTGTACTTGAGTTATATTCAGCAGATTCTGGTAAATATAGTAGGTCATCCGGGTATTTGATGCATACAGAAAATGTGCACACTATGCACAGCATACATACTGGATACTGCAGCAATAGTAAGAGTAGTATGATAGTATGGCATTTCGACACAGCATGAGAAACACAGGGTTTAAATCAGCACTCTTTATATGAAAATGAGTTATCCGATGTATGTGGTGTATCTGAAAATGTATATCATGTACTTTTCAGGTTTGGTAAATATAATGTATATCGTGACATATTATTTAGTCACTTTTGGAAGGAAAGAATGACACAAGAAGATATTTTAGGAAAAGTTATCATGGACAGACAGGTAACGTTAGATGTACAGAGCACTAATTATTTATATATATATATAACAGTACACCTCAGGGTAGCGCCATTAGTCCATTGCTTTTTTTCCATCATGATAAATGATGTTTTTTTCCCCTGATATTAGACAATCTTTATTTGCAGATGATGGAGCATTATGGAAAAGGGGAAGGAATGTTGATCACATTAAAATAAAGATACAAGAGGCAGTTATGTGGTTGAAGAATTGTCATACTCAAGGGGATTTAAGTTTTCAGTAGAAAAAACTACATCGCTAATATATTTACAAGGGGAAAAAAAGGAAATGAATGGAATGGGGGTAAGAATATACGGACAATTAATTGAGCGAGTTAAAGTCTATGGATCGGCAGCAAAAAGATCATTACAAAAGTTAAAAGTAATACTGGCTCAAGCATTGAGTTTGTGTTGTGTCGCAGTCAACTCCTGTGGATGCTCTTCATGTGGAGATGGGGGGAAATGCCAATGAAACCCAACCACCAAGGTTCTTCTCCCATGTTGGGAGAGTGAGAGAGCTAAGAGTAAATGTTTTGCATGGATCTCAGTGGATGTAGCAAGGAAAATGGGGTTAGATCAGGAAACATACATTCCTACAGTCCTCCATGGTTATTTCTCTCAGTATTCATTGATTTATATCTACTGGAAAATAATCATCTATTTAAAGATTCAAGGTGAAGACTTGGTCACACAAGACAAGACATTACTTCTCATTAGAAAACATCCCACAGGAATCTGTAGAACAAGTACTGTGCCACTGCCAAAAATATATTACAGAAAGAGAAATATTCACAAGGTCACCACAGGAGATACTAGATGCAAAGCAAATACTTGGTCAAGCAGTTTTTATAGTTTTTGTCAAACAAAGAAATTATAGTTCTTTAATTGTATTCTTGAGGGAAACTGGGTTGCATTGGGGATTGTATATAAAGTATTAATGTTATTTTATTATTAGGGTGTTTAGGTTTTTTATAGTTTTTATTATTATTATTCTTTAAATAAAGTTCTGTTGGTCCACACTCCAGTAGGTAGGTGGCGGTAATGCACCTTAACGTTGGATGCCACCCCGCCATAATACAAGAAGAAGAAGAAGAGCACAGCTGCAGAAGCTTCAGCAGCACAGCTAGCGCTAACTCAGTGTAGCTCTCAAACAATTAATCTCAGTTTAGTTATAGTATACTCCACGCAGTTCTGAGGAAATTTCGTCTAAAGCTGTCTTGAGTTCCGGCTGAATGGCTGAAGCGTCCATTACAGGTAACGTTAACGTTTAGCGGTTATGGCTTCTCGCCTCGTGAGGGCTAACGTTAACTTCTGTAATGAAGTGTGCTTGGCCTCATCTCAGCAATAATATTAAAGGATTTGAGAACATCATCAATTTACTTTACGTCACGTCATGTACAAAGGACGAATTGGAAGTTAGTTTGTCAATGTATAACCAGTTAAAAGCACAAAAATTGTTTCATTAAATCCATGAATCTTCAGTTAGCATTCGCAGAATGTACAGAGCAGTGTATGCAAAGAATCCAGTCATGGCTGTATAGATAATGCGATAGTATTATAAATTAACCTGACTATCGTGTTTTCACTTTTAGATGCATCGAAGTTGAATCCCGAGTCTGCGGAGTTCGTACCCCAAGCTAAACCCAACCAGCCCCCCTTTAGGAGAAATTACAGGCAGCAGCACCACGGTCAGGACTGGAGGGCTCAACATGTTAGGCCTCATCACCACTTTAGACAGTCCAGTGCATGTCAAGATGAGTTTGAAAACCCTGCCAATAATACATTAGCCCCTGCTCAGCTTCCCATTAGAGAAGACTTGAGAGGTAGGGGTCGAGGAGGGAGACAAAGAGGAGGACGTGGTGATGGTCGGCGCAGTAATGACCATGGCCCTCCGAACGAGAGATGGACGAAACCTGGAAGTGATCATGACTGCTCAGGAAGAGGTCGTGGAGCTTGTGGCCGTGAGCGAAATAACTCACCCACTTCTTATAGATCCACAGATGAGGAGAAGAAAGAAAGAACAACTGTGGAAGCCTATGTGAGAAAGTCTTATAATGACAGCCGACGCAAGCAGCCCAATAGAGCGCAAGCTGAGAGATGGATTAAGGAGCCTCTTCCCAGGGACCAAGAGGAGAACCGGGAAAACCAGACTGATGCAGGAGTCACAAGGCCTGCAGCAGTTCATGAACATCCTGAGCAGAGGAATCATAAGGGATGGAGAGGTGGAGAGCGGTGCATGCACCCCAGGTCCCGGAGGAAAGGACAGGCACCTAATCATGGGATTGAGGGTAACTGGAGAGAAAGAGAACCTGCTCAGATCAGCAGGGAGGAGAGGAGAGGTGCAGAAGATGAGGGAGGAAGACATGAGGAGTCTAACAGAAACAGAGGAGCTGTGAGAGGGGAGGAGAGGAGAGGTGCAGAAGATGAGGGAGGAAGACATGAGGAGTCTAACAGAAACAGAGGAGCTGTGAGAGGGGAGGAGAGGAGAGGTGCAGAAGGTGAGGGAGGAAGACAGGAGGAGTTCAACAGAAACAGAGGAGGTGCGAGAGGGGAGGAGAGGAGACATGAGGAGTCCAGCAGGAACAGAGGAGCTGGGAGAGGGGAGGAGAGGAGAGGTGCAGAAGATGAGGGAGGAAGACATGAGGAGTCTAACAGAAACAGAGGAGCTGCGAGAGGGGAGGAGAGGAGAGGTGCAGAAGATGAGGGAGGAAGACATGAGGAGTCTAACAGAAACAGAGGAGCTGCGAGAGGGGAGGAGAGGAGAGGTGCAGAAGATGAGGGAGGAAGACATGAGGAGTCTAACAGAAACAGAGGAGCTGCGAGAGGGGAGGAGAGGAGAGGTGCAGAAGATGAGGGAGGAAGACATGAGGAGTCTAACAGAAACAGAGGAGCTGCGAGAGGGGAGGAGAGGAGACATGAGGAGTCCAGCAGGCACAGAGGAGGTGCGAGAGGGGAGGAGAGGAGAGGTGCAGAAGATCAGGGAGGAAGACAGGAGGAGTTAAACAGAAACAGAGGAGCTGCGAGAGGGGAGGAGAGGAGAGGTGCAGAAGATCAGGGAGGAAGACAGGAGGAGTTAAACAGAAACAGAGGAGCTGCGAGAGGGGAGGAGAGGAGACATGAGGAGTCCAGCAGGAACAGAGGAGCTGTGAGAGGGGAGGAGAGGAGAGGTGCAGAAGATGAGGGAGGAAGACAGGAGGAGTTCAACAGAAACAGAGGAGCTGTGAGAGGGGAGGAGAGGAGAGGTGCAGAAGATGAGGGAGGAAGACAGGAGGAGTTCAACAGAAACAGAGGAGCTGCGAGAGGGGAGGAGAGGAGACATGAGGAGTCCAGCAGGAACAGAGGAGGTGCGAGAGGGGAGGAGAGGAGAGGTGCAGAAGATCAGGGAGGAAGACAGGAGGAGTTAAACAGAAACAGAGGAGCTGCGAGAGGGGAGGAGAGGAGAGGTGCAGAAGATCAGGGAGGAAGACAGGAGGAGTTAAACAGAAACAGAGGAGCTGCGAGAGGGGAGGAGAGGAGACATGAGGAGTCCAGCAGGAACAGAGGAGGTGCGAGAGGGGAGGAGAGGAGAGGTGCAGAAGATCAGGGAGGAAGACAGGAGGAGTTCAACAGAAACAGAGGAGCTGCGAGAGGGGAGGAGAGGAGACATGAGGAGTCCAGCAGGAACAGAGGAGCTGTGAGAGGGAAAAGGCCACTTCTGCAGAATGCAGGGCTGGGGAGAGGTGGAGGTCCTGAGCGACGGACCGGACCGGTGAAGCGCATTGAGCCTCCCAAAAGCAAAGAAACCCAGACAGGTGATGTGCTTTAAATTAGGGGCTTGTATCATGGAGCTGTTTAGATTAGTTTGTGCCAATCCTAGGTTTTAGGTACCATGAAAGTGGTTTATCACCAAGTGTTTGTCACCTTATAACCTCAGTTCCTCAGCTGACATGCTCTGTTGCAGGTTTTGTTTTGAGTAGGCAATTTAAAACTAAAATTGTATCAATCATTTCTGAGCAATGTGATCTCTGACGCAATGAAGTCACTCTGTCACTTTCAATTGAAGACTTAATAGTAAACTTCGTTTAAATGTAAATAAATCTATACAGTGTACTGTAACTTTAAGACTCAATATATGAAACTTTAAAAATGTTTTTAAAAATATTTTGTGGACTGACCTATAGATATTATCAACTTTACTAAATAACTCTCCTTCTAGTTGCCCCCTTTTTTCTTAATATTCAGCAGAAAGGAGAAGTGAATCTCACTAGCTAGAAGAGTGTTGGACAGCATGTGACAGACTATTCACTACTGATGTTACACTTCACTCTTTCAAATCCTCAATAGCTATTAATTAACTTACGATTAAAGTCTGAGCTGACAGAGGAGGTTGATGAATAGCATCATGGTACTAACTATATCTAATTTGTCAGCTTCAAACCAGTCCTTTAACCCGGAGTTTGTTCAGCTAGCTCCATTATACAGGCCCCTGGACTTCAAATATATGTCTTTTTTTATTCTTTACAAATGATTGTCACCTATAACTTTACCCTGGTTGTAAATACTTTGTACGATAATTAATAATTGACAAATTTCTGAGTCTGATAGTATTTATGTGTGTCTCTCTATTATACATGTACTGGTCATATAATTAGAATATCAAAATATTGATTCATTTCACTAATTCCATTCAAAAAGTGAAACCTGTATATTATATTCATTCATTACACACAGACTGATATATTTCAAATGTTTATTTCTTTTAATTTTGATGATTATAACTGACAACTAAGGAAAATCCCAAATTCAGTATCTCAGAAAATTAGAATATTGTGAAAAGGTTCAATATTGAAGACCTTGCACAAGGAGGGCAAGACACAAAAGGTCATTGCAAAAGAAGCTGGCTGTTCACAGAGCTCTGTGTCCAAGCACATTAATAGAGAGGCAAAGGGAAGGAAAAGATGTGGTAGAAAAAAAAAAAATGTACAAGCAATAGGGATAACCGCACCCTGGAGACAATTGTGAAACAAAACCCATTCAAAAATGTGGGGGAGATTCACAACGAGTGTACTGCAGCTGGAGTCAGTGCTTCAAGAACCACTACACACAGACATATGCAAGACATTGGTTTCAGCTGTCGCATTCCTTGTGTCAAGCCACTCTTGAACAACAGACAGCGTCAGAAACGTCTAAAGATACAAAGGACTGGACTGCTGCTGAGTGGTCCAAATTTATGTTCTCTGATGAAAGTAAAAGGAAGAGAGGAGAGGCACACAATCCACGTTGCTTGAGGTCCAGTGTAAAGTTTCCACAGTCAGTGATGGTTTGGGGTGCCATGTCATCTGCTGGTGTTGGTCCACTGTGTTTCTGAGGTCCAGGGTCAACGCAGCCGTATACCAGGAAGTTTTAGAGAACTTCATGCTTCATGCTGCTGACCAACTTTATGGAGAAGCAGATTTCATTTTGAAGTGAAGTGACATTCGGCCAAGTATGGTGACCCATACTCAGAATTTGTGCTCTGCATTTAACCCATCCGAAATGCACACACACAGAGCAGTGAACACACACACACACTGTGAGCACACACCCGGAGCAGTGGACAGCCATTTATGCTGCGGCGCCCGGGGAGCAGTTGGGGGTTAGGTGCCTTGCTCAAGGGCACCTCAGTCATGGTAAAGAGGGTGGTGAGAGAACTGTACATGCACTCCCCCCACCCACAATTCCTGCCGGCCCGGGACTCGAACCCACAACCCTTCGATTGGGAGTCCGATTCTCTAACCACCAGACCACGACTTCCCCATTTTTCAACAGGACATGGCACATTGCCAAAGCTACCAGTACCTGGTTTAAGGACCATGGTATCCCTGTTCTTAATTGGTCAGTAAACTCGCCTGACCTTATACCCATAGAAAATCTATGAGGTATTGTGAAGAGGAAGATGCGATATGCCAGACCAAGTAATTTAGAAGAGCTGAAGGCCACTATCAGAGCTACCTGGGCTCTCATAACACCTGAGCAGTGCCACAGACTGATCGACTCCATGCCACGCCACATTACTGCAGTAATTCAGGCACAAATAGCCCCAACTAAGTACTGAGTGCTGTACATGCTCATACTTTTCATGTTCATACTTTTCAGTTGGCCAAGATTTCTAAAAATTATTTTTGTGTTGGTCTTAAGTTATATTGTAATTTTATAAGATACTGAATTTGGGATTTTCCTTAGTTGTCAGTTATAATCATCAAAATTAAAAGAAATAATCATTTGAGATATATCAGTCTGTGCATAATGAATGAATATAATATACAAGTTTCACGTTTTGAATGGAATTAGTGAAATAAATGAACTTTTTGATGATATTCTAATTATATGACCAGAACCTGTATGTCCAATGCTGTTTGTGTGTGTATATAGGTTGTCTGATTGAGCAGCTGACGGAGGAGAAGTATGAGTGTATGGTCTGTTGTGAAGTGATTCGGCTCATGGCTCCAGTTTGGAGCTGTCAGAGCTGTTACCACGTATTTCACCTTAACTGCATCAAGAAATGGGCTCGCTCACCTGCATCTCAAGCTGATGGTACGTAAACTGCCTCTCACCAATGATGGGGACATTACGAAAGACTGTGTATTAACCAAAAGAGAGTGCACTTGTATTGCTACGAATGGGAGATCCTGCAACACACAATTTGGTGGCTGCAGTAATGCTGTAATAATGCAATTTCTGACTTCTAAATGAACCAGTTGGTAAATAATCTCATCGCTGCAGCTGCCGTTAAAAGCTCCAGTTCCCATTTAGAAGCCTGAGACTTGCACTTTGAACTGCACATGTGCATCAGCGGTAACAACCTGAAATATATGCTTTTTCTTTTTTTGAGATTTCAGTAATTTCTCATTAAAAGTAGATAGGAGTTGGTCTTGCATGCCCGGAATAACGGCCTGGAGGCATCACAAATTGCAGAGTTTGCAGAGTGAAATAACTTTCTTGAAAGAAACTTTACAATACAGACAAACAAAAAAAAATGCTAAATACATTGGGCTAGTCCATAGTTTAATAACAAATTTAAATGGTTCAATATGTACAGATGCCCCTGAAGGATGGCGTTGTCCTGCATGCCAGCATGTGGCACTTAAAGCCCCAAATGCGTACACCTGCTTCTGTGGTAAGATAATTTTGGTTTCTGCATCTTGCGTGATATTTTTGTCTCTGTTCTACATCTCTTACAGTTTGTAAAATGACAAAGTGACTGTTTATAATGAATAATGCTGTAAAACTCAAGAATTTAGTCCTCTAGATTTCTGTTTTTCACCTTTTATTTTTATGGACAGGGAAGGTGACCAATCCTGAGTTTCAGCGCACTGAGATCCCTCATAGCTGTGGGGATATGTGTGGGAAAAAGAGGAGTGGAGGGGAATGCAATCACCCCTGTAATATGTAAGAGCCCAGCAGCACAACCTGCTTCCTTCATAATCAATACATTTACATGGTTTTGCTTCGATTGGGTGACTGACTGTCAGAAAAACAGGTTTTCTTAAACCTGAAACTAATTATGTTTTTCTTAATGGTGATTACTCAACTAGTCATTCAGGCTACTCACTTGTTTGCACAGCTGTAATTTTGTGTATGTTTAGAGGATATGTGCTGTCATTGGTCAATCCAGAGTTGACATTCTTGCATAAGAATTTCTTTCTCTGTGTAGCTTGTGCCATCCTGGGCCCTGCCCACAGTGTCCAGCTTTTATCACAAAGTCCTGCATTTGTGGTAGAATGAGGTACTATTCACTTTTTGTAATCATCTCTGTATCTAATACTTCACCCAGATATGTGCAGGGCAAACAACACCTATTTCTTGTGTGTAGTAAGCAGGTTCGTTGCAGTCAGACAGGACCTCTGCTTTGTGAGGAAGTCTGTGGGGCTCTTCTGAACTGCTCAAAGCACTTCTGTGCCCAGGTGTGCCACTCAGGGCCATGCCAACCCTGTCCACTTCGTGTTCAGCAAGGTAAGCATTCCTTGTGTCATTTAATTGGTTTCAGTGTTTATTCAATCATCTAATTTTATGCATTATAATTCTCTGGCGATGTCTGTCTTTGTACCCTTTCAGCTTGCTTTTGTGGTGTGGTGTTCAGGGAGGTGGCATGTGGGACTGATTGTGGTCATTTTGATGGATCAGGATATTTCTCCTGTTGCAAAACCTGTGGAAAGTATGTATTAATATAACATATCTTCACTTGTCAATATCTGACATTAATATTTTAAAGGTTTTTTGTATGCAGAGCCTTAACAAAGACATTTAAATAATCCTTAAAGTTACCTAGTCTTAAATAACTAGATTTGTGACTTAGACCTTTTTATTAATGTGTTCATTTTTGGCCTGTTTGACTGTTTCATTTTGACATTTGTATTCAGTTATTTTGCAGTGCTGTTTCAGTAAATATGTCTGAGCTGACATCTTTCAATCTGTTATTCTAGGATGCTAGACTGCCAGTCCCATCGCTGTCAGCAGTTATGCCACCCTGGGCAGTGTCAGTCATGTCCACTCAGCCCCAAGCTGGTGCGCAGCTGTTCGTGTGGACAGACTCTATTATCTAAACTTCTAGAGCTCGGCTACCCAGAGAGAAAGACCTGTACTGACCCGATCCCCTCCTGTGGCAAGACCTGCAACAAACCACTGCCATGTGGAGATGATGGTATGGGTCTGATTTTTGAACAGGAATTTAAGTTTGTTTAATTGAAATTATTAACTTCACAGCTTAATTTCATGCTTTAAACGTGGCACATCATGAAAATCTGACTTCTCCAGGTGCTATAAGTGCTATAATCAGGTCCCCGTAGCATCTACCAACCAAGGAAACGTGAAATATGTTAACCCAGTAACATGGTTTTCTGCAGGCGTCTGAGAAAACGAGCACGTCAGATTTTGCTCCCTTGGTGAGGTGGCAAAGGGATCTCATTATAATATTACCGCCTCATTTTGGTTTTGCAAGCGGCAGTGGTGTACACGCTCTAATGCCATGGTGAAAGTTTGAGCAAAACATGCTAACTGTTCTGTCTTTTGCTGCACAGACGAGCACAGAACACTGTTCAGAGTCCCAGCCTCAGAGGAGACAACAGAGCAGTGGATGTATTGATTTGTTTACTGTATATCGCTGCTGCCACACAGATCGAAAACATTCACAGACATAACCGACTGTTTTTCTAACTTGTGTGTTTTTAACGTAAACTTGTGTGTGTGAATGAGAACTTAGTTTAGTACTCGCAGCCGCTTTCTGTACGTGTACACTCAGAAAACCCTTTTTCAGAAGCTTAAACTAATATGGTTTAAAGCGCATGATTTCAATGGGATAAATATGATAATCATAATCAAAATGGATGTTTTTAGTAGGTCGGAGCTGTAATGACGCAGCTCTATTCTGGAAAAGGGAGCAGCAGCTCATTTGGATTTAAAGAGACAGACACGCAAAAACAGCCTGTTTCTGCTTCCACTCAAAATAGGCATTTTCAAAACGATATAATTATCTGTAGGGTATTTTGAGCTGAAACTTTACAGACACATTCTGGGGAACTTGTATTACATATTGTAAAAAGGAGCATAGTATTTCACCTTTAAGTATGTAGAAGCAATAAGCAAAGCACTGGTTCTGTCATGCTTTCAAAACATTGCTTGGTTTGTTTGAGCAGTCCAACATGCAAAATAATGGCAGACAGAAACCTGTTTGGAAACAGCTTGAAGGAACTTAGAGTATTCTGGAGTCATGCACAATTATAGTTTTAGTTACAAGTTAACAGACCTTTAATATATTTTCAGCATATACAATTGTTACATTGTTACAATATATTACCATATATATATATATAGGCGAAATATTGAATATTAAAAATTTTGCTCCTTTAAAATTCAAGAAAACAGCGTGGCTATAGTTGGGAGTAAATACTTGACAGTCTCTAATCATTTCCATTCTCTCACATTAGCACAAAGTTTGATGTTTTCCACAAAACTGTTCAAAATTCTTATATTTCCTTGTACTAGATTCTGTCCACTTGTGTGAAAAGCTCTGCCACGAGGACAGCTGTGGGCCGTGCTCTTTGACCTCCTCTATTAAATGCAGATGTGGCAGTAACAGCAAGGTTAGATGGTTATCGTACAGCTGCACAAAGGTCAGGGAGTTCTGAAAACTGCAGATGTAATTCATACTCTCTCTTGTCTTCATAGGAAGTTCCTTGTGCAGCCATTCAGACTGAACGTAAGTCTTTTGGTGATTGTGGGACAACATGGCAGTTATATGTGCAGCATATTAATTATATGTACTATACCAAAGTAGCAGTTTGCAATGCTAAAGTGTTATCATTTACAGAAGACATGATGTTTACGTGTGAGAAACGCTGCATCAGGAAGCGCTCTTGCGGCAGGCACAAGTGTGGGGAGATGTGTTGTGTGGTGAGTCTTTTATATTTTCACGAAATGTTTATCTGGGTGCAGTAGCCACAAGAATGGCTTCAGTAAACATTCTCTCTCTTAATCAGGATCTGGAGCATAAGTGCTCAATGATTTGTGGTTACAAGCTCAATTGCGGTCTACATCGATGTCAGGACCTTTGCCACCGTGGGAACTGCCAGCCATGTTGGCAAACCAGTAAGCCTGGGCTTCAAGCACATCTTTATGCATGTCCATCTCTTTTATTTTTTCTTCTTACACAGCACTGTGTGTTTTCTCTAAGGTTTTGATGAGTTGGCGTGCTACTGCGGGGAGACTGTGCTCTTCCCGCCCATCCCTTGTGGAACCAGACCCCCTGAATGTAAAAACTTATGTACCCGAAGTCATGATTGTGATCATCCAGGTACTACTGTCTGCTCAGTCAACCACAAACATACACATTCATGGATATTTGGCAAGATGTATACACATATACACTGTATGATTCATTATGAAGGTTGCCAGTCTTTAAATGATAATGAGCTACTGCTCACCCCACCCCTCTCTTCTGTTTTTTTTGGGTGTATTTGTTGGGGCGTTACCTTTAAAAACTAAATTAATCCACTGGGTCTTCAGTGGCTCTGATGTCGGGAGAAAATGGAAACTCTTGTGTCCACTTTTACATCCAGCTACAAAACACCTGCATTGCTTACAAGAAAGACGTTGTCGCTATAGCTGCTTGAGCGCCGAGAAAGTGGCATACGACTGGCTGAGGGTGGAGATATGGTAATACGTGACAGTCTGTCAATGGTTATGGGCACGGCCTGAGCAGTATGACATCATATTGCTCAAAATCAAAACGGCTTGATAATTAAGACTTAGTTTTTGGGGGATTAAAAAATATATATATATTAAATAGATTTTAATCATTGTAGTATGGTTGTGTCCACACACTATTAGACATTTATATGCAAACACCATGTAAAAGTGAATCTTGCTTCCAATGTCACCTTTAAAGATTTTCTTAAAAAATTTTAAGGCTGCATTTATTTGTTCAGTACAGTAAAAACAGTAATATTGTGAAATTTTATAACCATATCAAATCACTGTTTTCTATTTAAACATTTTAAATAGTAATTTATTCCTGTTCTGTGATGGTAAACCTCACTTACTCCAGTCTTCAGTGTCACGTGACCCTTCAGAAATCATTGTAACATGCTGATGTAATGCTCAAGACACATTTCCTATTACTATCAATGTTGAAAACATTTGTGCTGCTTAATATTTTGATGGAAACTGCCTATTTTATTTGACTGGATGAAGGGAAAGTTCAAAAGAATATTATTTATTTGAAATGGGAATCTTTTTTAACAATATAAAAGTCTTTAGTTGTCACTTAATGCACCCTTGCTGAATTGTTTTATGATTTTTCTATAGTGTTCCATTCATGCCACACTGAGGAGAGCTGTCCTCCCTGTACCTACCTCACCAAGAAGTGGTGCATGGGTAACCATGAGGTAAAAAGACATTTTATAAACATTTTAAATTTTAAGCATAGACAATCCTATTTTGCAAGAAAAGTCCAAAATCTCATCTTCCACACCACTTTGACATTTCTCCCCTAGCAAAGGAGTAATATCCCATGCCACCTGCAGGACATCTCGTGTGGTTTAGCGTGTGATAAGCTCTTATCCTGCGGTTCGCATCGCTGTAAGAAAATATGTCACCGTGGTGAATGCCAGGCAGAGGGAGAGTGTAAGCAGCCATGCACTCACCCTAGAGCTAGCTGTGGACACCCCTGTGCTGCTCCCTGCCACCCAGGCACCCCCTGTCCACCCACTGTCTGCAGTGCCAAGGTACTGCCCTTCCCTCATCCAACATCTACACAGTTGGTTTATACATGCAGTTATTGCTCAAAGCAGTCCTTTGTTTCCTCAGCTGCAGTGTGCTTTTGGTCTTCTGGCACATGCTTAAAGACAAACATACATTATGGGTTATGTAAAATATTGGCATGAAACAGTAAATTATGGTTTTCATAAATGTTATCTAAATATCGAAGCACAAAAACTCGTCAGCTATATCCTTTATTTCTGTAGACACTCAGTGTTTACATTATAGCCATACTTATTTCCCACATTTAATCTCTAGGTGGCACTGCAGTGTGACTGTGGCCGAAGGAAAGAGACTATTCCTTGCACTGATGCAGCTAGTTCCTATCAAAGGTAAAACATTCCCTGCTGTCAAAGCATTCATAGACATTCAAAGCAAAGTTTTATGGTGATAATTTGGCACAATAATTTTTTTATTTTCTTATTGCCCCCCCCCACCCCCCACTGATGATTGTGCACGGATAGCAAGCCAATACATTTAAAATGAATGATATACACATGCAAATAAGACAATAAGTGCTATCAATTTCATATGTTGTAGCTGATCAGAGGTCAAATATAATTTTCATCTCTATATTCTGCAGATATGCAGCTATTTCCGTTGCCAGTAAGCTGTCAGATATGCAGCTGGGAGAGTCCGTAGACATTGGACAGCTCACGAAGAAAGAGCAGAGAAAGGCTAGGTATACTCACAGACTAAAGCTTGCAAGGCTGTTTGGTTTAATTAGTTATCCAGAAGAAACATCTGTGGGTCTGTTTATCTCATGTAAATGACCGCAGCAGTAGTTTTTGCTGTTTCTGACAAGTTCAAAGCTGCATTGAAAAAGAGCAGGGTACAGAATTAACACTCACTAACCTCAAAAAAAGCAAGTAAAAATTGACATTGATTAAATTGCCAGTGGCACTTTTACCTAAATGAATGTAAACATTATTAGTAATGTGCTTCAGTTGTGGAGTAACCTTTTTATTTGGTTGTTCTCTCACAGGTTGGATTGTGATCAAGAATGTGCTACACTGGAGAGGAACAGGTGAACATAAGGAGTTTATTCACACAATCTTTCCCTGAATATATTACTAGATATGTCTATGTGTGGGTGTGCAGGTGTTGATGTGTTTGGTTTCTGCCTCCAGGCGGCTGGCCGAGGCCCTGCAGATTGATCAGTCGGTGGATACCTTCAAGTCAGCATCTTCCAAATATAGTGACTCTCTCAAAGAAGATGCAAGGTGGTTCAAATTCTAAAATAGTTAAAGAATGTATCAACAATGCATAAAGCTAGGACATGGTTTTATGAGACATTTCTAAGCTCAAATTCTGTAAAAGAGCTCACGATGAATGTTCCAACCATTTTACTTCTGTTGCATTCTTGAAAATAGTCTTATAGTTTTATTCACTACATTTAATAGGTTCGGTAGCTTGCCAATTGTATAAACTGTACAGGAATGTATTTTCAAAAGCAACCATGCTCCACATATAAAAATGAATGGGGATGCAGCCTACTTATAAAAGCGACAAATGCTTATCTTTTATTTTATAATGCCTGAACATCAATAGTAATAAGTTTGGTTTCTTGCACATTTGCTTTGACAGTTTAAAGAAAAACTGATCTGTAGAATATACGCACATAAGTTAAATATACAGTCTACTATAGAGCCACTATAGGCCTGAATGCATAAACTAATTAAACGTTTTTGTTTTTTAATTCAGGAAAGATTTCAAGTTTGTCAGTGAAATTGAGGAGGAGATTAAGAATTTAGTTGAACTGGCTAACAAGGTAAAATGTAGACCAATGATAAGACCATAAATAGATGACTGTCCACTATCCAAGCACTTCTGGTTTCATTTTTCAGGGCTCTGTAATTGTGTTTTTTTGCAGGGTAAACAGCCTAAGAGGAGTCACTGTTTTCCACCTATGAAGCGTGAACACAGGAGAATTATCCATGAGCTAGCGGAGGCTTATGGTGTGGAAAGCGTCAGCTATGATAGTGAACCCAAGCGCAATGTAGTGATCACTGCCATCAGGTCAGCAGAAACTGTCAAATATTAGATTGGGCCTCCAACTATGTAATAGGGAACACTTTTCATTTTTTAAGCATAAAAGCAAACACAAGTAAACTTAAAAGGTGTCTCTTAGTTAAGCAGGTGTCTTTGTGTCAGTAGCACTGGCTAGGTACGATTGATTGTTTCACATGCTGTGTTTTCAGGGGGAAAGCAGTGTGTCCTAACACTAGTCTGGCTGCTTTGGTTGAAAGGGAAACTGTTTCCAGAGCCCCCCCTCCCATTGCCCACATCAAACAACAAACCAGCAAGTATGTTCACACACATCTCTCTACACTGCCTTCCAAATGTTGGCCATCATTTAACCAAAATTATTAGATTAATTGTAATGCTAATACAATTTAAAATAACTGTTTTCTATTTTACAACATTTTAAAATGTTATTTATTCATGTGATGGCAAAGCTGAATTAACAGCCTTTTCACATTTCTTCAGTGTCACATGATCCTTTAATAAATAATTTTAATTAGGATTTTTTTTTTTTATAAATGGCTCTAAATAATTTATTTGAAATAGAAATTTATTACAGGTGTGCATCCTTCCTTGCTTAACTTTAGTATTAATTACTTAAAAAAAAAATTGAATGCTAGTGTTAATGATTAAAAGCACCAATCAAATATTGTATTACAGTATGGTAATTCATGAGCTACTGTACTGATACTGTAATTATGTGCAGTGTTTAAACCACACTCTCTTGTCATTCAAAGTAAATGTGGCCTGTACATGTGTTTGTTCTTTAATATTTTGTGTGCGCCTGTAACATGAAGTGTTTTCATTGTAAAGTGTGTCATAACTAATACAAGTTTTTATTCACATTTGTTTCAGGGCCGACAACAGTAATGCTTGGAAGAAACAATCTAGAGAGGATCTCTCCATTGATTATTTTGATGTGCAGGATTGACATGAAATTTTGAACATTCAATGTAATAATCACACAAAATAAAACTGTCCAAAACTTCTTTTCATTATAGCATCACAGTTCTAAACACAATCACGGTGAGAATCTAAAGCTATAATTTTTGGCTATAGTGTCTAACAAACTTTCTGCAGTTTATGTGAAGTGTAATATTGAAGAATGAAGGGACATCAGCAGTTCTCCACATTGTGCTTTCCAGGCTTCAGGGTTATGTAGCCTAGTTTTGCTTTCTTCTGAGCCCAACAGGAATTATATTGTGGTACTCCGTAATAATTTGTTTCTTCTATGGAGTGACCCTGACGTCAACATTCACTTATATCAGGAAACATCTGAAGGTACATGAACAGTTTCTTCTGAGAGTTGTAATGACAGTGAAGTGCTGGAAGACTACCATTGTTCAGTGAATGCCTGATGGCACAAAATTAGAAACTGATGGGTGTCTTGCTTACGAAAATTAACCATAAATAATAATAATAAAAAAGCAAAGCTACTACACCTTTGCTATAATTAAACTATGGTTAATTTTCGTAGCTGGACGCTTGGATCGAGACTTACTGGACATGGGAAAAACAATGCATCCTTAAAAATTAGTTCAATAAGGTTACGTAAAATGATTGTTCACTGTATGAACTTGTGATAGGCTACATAACGATAAATAATGACAGAACTTTAGTTTTGGAGGGAACTATCCCTTTATAATCACTTTTAATAGCTGTTGTCAGCATCACACGCTTGTCGACGCCGGTCATTCTGAGGGAGAACCAGCAGCTCTTGGCTGTTTGTGGGTGACAAATGTGTTCCGACGGCTCGTGTTAGTGACTGTCACGGCGCTCAGGGAGCAGTGCGTAATTTGCTGACGCTCCCTCCGAATCCCCGAGTTCTATTCGAAGCAGCGGGGAACGCGCGTGCGCCTCGGCGCTCACCGACACCGTCTCTTGCTGTATCCGCTGCCTCTCCACTCACTGACTGTCCAGTCACTCCAGCACCGAGCAACAGGGTGTGTGTGTGTGCTTCAAGCTATAAAGAACTCCATCTCCATCGCGCCGGACACACATCCGCTTCTTCATCTGCTATTTGCTGCCCTTTCGCTAACGACCAGCCACAGTAACCATCAGCCATGGAGAGGAAGGTAGGACATTTACAGCAACATCATAACAATGTCATCTACTCCACTGAGCACTTACTAATCAACAGTGTTCAGTGTCTGCGGTCTGTTAGCGTCCTGATGGTGTATAATCCGCCCATCTCATCACAAACACTCAGATTAGTGCGCATGGGAGTTTTCCGACTGGATCTAGTTTATTTGGCAGTGTAAAGAGCAGAAAGAGACTGTATATGAAGCCAGATAGAACACAAGAAATAGTCTTAAATGCGCACACACACACACATTGGTGCACGTGTTAATCCTGTCTTCTCCATCACTGATCTTCAGTACTGATGGAGGGTTCTTCATGATCATGATGCTGACCGGAGTGAGAGTTCAGAGCAGTATTTAGTGTTGTAGTGGGGATGTTCTGAGACATCAGATGCTCCCATGTACTCTGCTAAGAGCCTAATTACCTCTTAGCTTCAGTTGTTTGGTGTTGCAACTAGCAATATAAAGATGCCTTTCCTCAAAATTCACTATTATTGTCAATGTGAACTCTGTTTGTTTGTCTTCGAGTGAAGGTATGGGATCTAATGGTATTTAAAAGTATGTTTCTGTAAGAAGTTTTTACTGTCACCCTGTCCTGTATATGGGATGCCTACATTTACTTCACTATATTACAATTAAATCTAATCTAATCTTAACAAACTATATATCGTTGGAAAGGTCTAAGACTCCCAAATATATATTTTACCAATGTTTTTTGTTAAAAATTCTGTAGAAAAAGTAATAGATTAATTTATGACAAGAGTGCACCCTCAAAAATCTACATTATAACAGGAGTTCTTCATTGTCTTTTTCTCTATCACATTTTAGAAATCATCCGAAATTATATATCAACTAAAAACTTAAAATCTCAAAATTCATCCTTTAAAACCCATTTTAAAATCAGACATTTGCATTATCATGTAAATGGTACATCAATATCATGTTACAAAATGTTTTCATTCATGAATTATAAAAATTTAAGTTTGGATCGTGCACTACAATGTCTATGTTCAAAAATGTGAGTGACAGTTAAGGGGTTAATGCTGGAATAACGGCTAAAGCAGTCAGCATCATCGATCTAAAATTTTCTCTGTAAAGGTTCGCACAGTGATGAGAAACTTGGAAATATCAGGATTTAAAAAAATGATTTTCAAGCCTAAAGTCATGGAAATATCTATATTGAATATAACATTTTATAGTTATAGAAATGGCATTTTGTGAATGCAGTCTCTGAAATCTTTTTAAATTAGTCACAAACAATTAGGGAAACCATGAAAAATGTATTTGGCAAAAGAAAAAGTGTTGTATTGGAGTGTGTGTGGGGTTTGTATTTTATATATTATTTCTTGCTCTTACACAGATTTGATGTCTCTGAATCGGACTATTTCTCATTTCTCATTTTCCTTACAGATATAGGCCAAAGTAATAGTTCACACTTTGCAAGAGATCAAATAAAATATTACCGCCATGCTATGAGGCACATTATGATTGTCTAGAATCTGGTTGTTGCATTTGTAAGTGTGGTAACTCACATATGGATTTGGGAAGTCGTGGCCTAGTGGTTGTGGGTTTGAGTCCCGGGCCGGCAATACTACGACTGAGGTGCCCTTGAGCAAGGCACTGAACCCCAAACTGCTCCCCGGGTGCCGCAGCATAAATGATGAACACTGCTCCGGGTGTGTGTTCTCAGTGTGTGTGTGTGTTCACTGCTGTGTGTGGGTTCACTTTGGATGGATTAAATGCAGAGCACGAATTCTGAGTATGGGTCACCATACTTGGCTGTATGTCAATTTCACTCTCTTAACTTTCTCATTTTCTCAAAAGCCAACAAGTGCTTTTCCGTGTTTTCCTCCATAATTAATTTCCTTATGATCATGTACATTCAGTACTGATTGTTTTGATATTACTAAGAGTAGTTTAGATGTTCTGTAAGAGTAAGAACCCTATATTGGAGTTACTGTAATTCTTTAAAGTCTTTAAAATATTAGTTGAAAGCACTTAACATTCTACAGCTAAAAGTGTAAAGGCATATTGATTTGGATGAGAAATGACTTGCTACAAATAACATTCTTTATTTGTTCTTTTTTTCTGTCCTTCAGAGCATTCTACATTCTTTTTTCCACGGGTAGCCTAGTTCTTAATATGTGCTTTTCTTCGCCACAGCATTGATATTATGATGCTCCATAATGCCATGAGGGAAGTGTTATTTTAAGACAACATACACTGTATTATAATCGTCGTGCGTGCAATAAGTTTTTGTCTGTGGTGCGGTGCATGTGCTGGAATGCTCTGAAACTGCTGCGTCGCTTCTGCTTGGACGCACTGCAGGAACGTACAGCGCCATTGACTGTAGATAAGCTGAGCATGCAGGAGCACTCAGAACATAATACATGTTGAGCAATCTAACCGTGCTGGTTTCTATGAGTGCTGGGGCTGTGCCTTCAGTGTTGATGGTCTCTTGTGTGCCTGTGTGCAGTATTTCATGTTGAATGTGAGTTTAAGTGGGTAACAGCATGGCCTGTGTTCATTATATCTGGTCCTCCCCTTGTTTGCTTTGATTTCATTCAAACTTTACGAAGGTTTCTTTACTTATTCAGCTCATTCAATTTATGTTTCTCAGCCCTATATGTAGGTTTATACTGAGAAACATGATTGAAGTAGTGTAATGCAAATGAATAAACCTAGAATGACCATTCATTTCAGGATTAACTTGCATAAACTATTTTGCTGACTGCACAGCCCTATCTTCTAACTGCTTTCTAAGGGACACATTTATTTTAATTTTGTCATCATCATTACTTTTTTAAGCAATGAAGCGTAAAATAATTCAGTTCGATCAGCCTTTGTCAACTTTATACTCTACCATTCAGGTCTGCAGTCTGTAAGATCTTTTTTTATATTTTTGTAGGAAGTCTCTTATGTTCACAATGGCTGTAGTAATTTGATGATGAATTCACCAAAACAGAAATATTGTGAATTTTTGTAGCCTTTACTCCAGTCTTCCGTTTCAAATTGTCTCTTAACTGTCACACTTTATTATTCTATTGTGTCCTTGCTGAATAATCTTAATGTATTATATATATACAGTACAGACCAAAAGTTTGGACACACCTTCTCATTCAAAGAGTTTTCTTTATTTTCATGACTATGAAAATTGTAGATTCACACTGAAGGCATCGAGGGCTATTTGACCAAAGGAGAGTGATGGGGTGCTGCGCCAGATGACCTGGCCTCCACAGTCACCGGACCTGAACCCAATCGAGATGGTTTAGGGGTGAGCTGGACCGCAGACAGAAGGCAAAAGGGCCAACAAGTGCTAAGCATCTCTCGGGGAACTCCTTCAAGACTGTTGGAAGACCATTTCAGGTGACTACCTCTTGAAGCTCATCAAGAGAACGCCAAGAGTGTGCAAAGCAGTAATCAAAGCAAAAGGTGGCTACTTTGAAGAACCTACAATATGACATATTTTCAGTTGTTTCACACTTTTTTGTTATGTATATAATTCCACATGTGTTAATTCATAGTTTTGATGCCTTCAGTGTGAATCTACAATTTTCATAGTCATGAAAATAAAGAAAACTCTTTGAATGAGAAGGTGTGTCCAAACTTTTGGTCTGTACTGTATATATTATATATATATATATATATATATATATATATATATACATATACATATACATATACATATACATACAAATCAGTGGTTCCTCAAATGTTTGAAACTGTTATTTCAAGCATTTCTAATAACCAATCAGAGAAAGTCATGGTCAAATTCTAAACATCTTGTTTTTTTTTTGAAAACCCAGATTCTTCTCTATAGAAGACAAAAATTGTCTACATTTCAAGTTTTTAAAAGCCATTTGACTGCTTTGTGTGAGAAACCGTAACTAATTAATTAATTACAGTAATTTGCGGTATTGTGTAATTTTTATATTTACAGTTAATTGCTGTACAGTAAGTGTTGTAAAATTGAATACGTTTAGAGACATTTTTGTAATGTCTGCTGTGTCTCTTAGCGAGACCTCTATTAAATGTTTTAGTCTTTGGGGATTGTACACCGTGTGGCCAGGTTAGCTCCAAGTACTAAGTCTGTTGTTGCAAATGAGGACATTTTTGTAGCACTAGGTTGTAGTCTGAAGTACCAAGTCACAGGTGTGTCTTTGAGCTCGATGGATTTGTATTGTCTCTGGAAACAATTCCAGCGAGGCAAGCAACATTAGAAAGGATCACAGAAGTTTGCTTCAGTGCCCAGCAATCTTCGGAGAGTGAGAGAAATCCCATTAGTATTCAAGCACCCACTTTTTCAAGCTGTCACACTTCAAGAGCTTTAGGGAGAATTTGCTCTTTCACAATTGAGAGTGCAGGATGAGAGATGAGAGGATGATTATTAAATACTCGCTTTCTTTCATTCTTTTTCTTTTTCTCCTTCACTGCCTTTCTGCGGGTCAAACTGTGAAGAAGTAGAATGATTGGATCGCTATGGCTGTTCTCTAGAAACACTGGCCTTTGTTCAGCTCAACAGTACCTCTTCTCATTTGTTAGGACACCTGCAGTATTTGCATCTCTCTTTTATTTTTGTATTAATGCTTAATCAGAGCCTGTTCATGTTTTTTAACCTTTTTTAAGATATTATTATTATACATGTATGCATACTTTCTAAATTGTGGAACAGTGGTAATTGTTATGAAAAGCAAAAAGTTGTTTAAAAGAGGATCTAAATGTCTTTGATTGACCTCCTGGCCTAGTACAACAAATACAAACAGACTTTGCAGAGAACTTTTTTTTTATTTATTACTGTTGTTTGTGAGCTATTAATACATTGTATTATTAAGTGTTTATGGTTAAGTTTTATTATAAATAATAGTATTTATTTATTATTTCCCATTAGAAACAAACAGTTCTGCTGTTTTCCATGCATGAAAATGCTGGGCGATCACTGACAGTCGAGTTCAGTTGCCCCGTAAAAACCTGGTTGTATCGCTGTCATGCATGAGTGTTATTCAGTTCAGAGCCAAACCACCCCTGTATTGATTGTTGATGCACTTATTACAGTGCCCTGGCCTTATGTGTAATTACAGGTGAATTGCACTGAGTTTAAGTCTGTGGATGCTGTGTGGTACTCAGTACTTTTCACACATCCCTTTAAAGTCCTGGACCCAAAAGGAGCTCAACTGTAAGGCAGGCTGGTCTTATAGATGGCTTGCAATCTGAGTCTGTAGTGCAGTGTGCTGCTTTGCACGACTATGATGCTTGTTGGTCGTCTCTGAGACAGACTGTCTGGCTAACAGAGAGCTGACCCATTTTTTTCAGGGGAAAGGCTCAATATCCCACTTAGTGCTTCCCGCATTACCCCAGTAAGCGAGGGGAAGAGAGAGTCTGGTATAGCTGAATGGCTTGTTATTGTTAATCCGTACTGAAATGGCATCTGACACATGGAGTTGATGTCTTTAAAGCAGATTGGGTGCTTTTCGGATGTTCTGCGTGTCTGTTATACAATCAGAGGACATGAATGTTCACCTTTGTGCTGAAAAATGTAGATTTGAAAGGCGTTCTTTATAGCAGGCTCAGTTCGACCCCTCACTGTCCCTGGCCTCATTCTGTCCATCCTCTCTCTGTGTTCACTTGCACAGTATGAGAATGAAGGATGTAAGTTAATGAGACACCGAAGTCTTTGGGTATGTATATGGTTTGATGAGAGAAACAGATATAAGATAGAGGCATATAAAAGAAACCGTATCTGATGCATGTTCTGGATCTCGGTAGTTTTGCTTAGTCAGATTGCACTGGTCTATATATGTTCAGTAGTGTGCAATACATACAACATTCAACATATCTGACAAGGTGTTTACTGTTCAGCAGTTTGAGGTCACTAAGATTTTTCATGTTTCTGAAAGAAGTCTTATTCTCACTAAGGCTGCCTTTATTTGATTAAAAATACAGTAAAACAGTAATATTTTGAAATATTAACATTTAAAATAAGTTTTCTATTAATATTTTACAATTTAATTTATTTTTGTGATGGTACAGCTGAATTTTCAGCAGCCATTACTCAGGATTTGGTGCTTAGGAAACATTTCTTATTATCACTGTTAACCTGCTTAAGATTTTTTGTGAAAACTGTGATATAATTTTTTCAGAATTCATTGTAAAATTATGGGCCCTATCATACACATGGCGCAATGCGCCGCAAGTGTTTTTGCTATTTTTTGCTATTTTGCTATTTTCCCGTCCTGCGCTGCATTGTTGAAATAGCAAATGCATTTGCGCCCATTTGTGCACTCATGGGCGTGCTGGTCTGAAAACGAGGTGTGCTTAGATGCATTTTGAGGAACTGAAAATAGACTGCGCCATTGACCAGCTCAAACCTGGTCTAAAGTCTGGCACAATGTTTTTGTCTTGGTTATTTAAAGAGCGCGTTAGTAATATGTGCATATAGGTGGGTGCACAATGCACGTACACGCTGCTTATTACACGCACACAAGCATGCCAAATATTAAAAAATGTACAAAATTACAATGTAAAATAATATTATTGTGTAGGCTACATAAATATAAAAATGTCAAATTAGTCATTGCATGAGCGCAACTGGCTCTTGAGTGCAACTGGCTCTTAAAGTCAATGGTAGATGACTCTCTAATTGATTTATTGCACCTTACGCCCAAAAAACACCCATTACTCATTAAGAGAATAGGGACAACCCGTTTAGACCATGCGCCTGGGTGCGCCTACCATTTTCTAGTTATTAAACTATTCGGACATGCCCTGAGTGTGTGCTTTAGACCATGCTTTTAAATCGTTAAAATAGGGCCCTATGTTTTCACCATCACTTTTGATCAGTTTTATATGTGTCTTAGCTGATAAAACATATTTCGAAAAACATTACTTAAATGTTTAAAACAGAATTCAGAGTTTGCTAGTTATTACTTAAAAAATATTAATTGCAATATAAGAGAACAGTTTGTGCTGAAAATATTGTGGGTGCCAGATGAGTCGTTCAATTTATTTATTTTGGTGAGGATTATGAGATGATCGTTTTCCAGAGAGACGGAGAAACTGGTCGTGCCAGGAACTCAAGACAGAGGATAGAGATGTTTGTCAGTCCAAACCAAAATCTTGCTGCATTTAATATTTTCTGCATTTCTCAATTAAAACATGTACTTATAAATTAACAATATCTTTTTAGCAAATCTCTTTTGTTATTTCAGGTTTACTTGTATTTTGTTTTCCTTTGGTGATTTAAATATAAAATTTGCCAGGTGCTCAAAATAAGTGCATAGTTTGCAACATCAGTTTAAACACAATAATTTCATAGTAATTACTGCAGCAAATAACTGAGCTTAGATGTTATTACATGCCCTTTAATTCAGAATCACATCAAATTTGCCTGGTTTTAAATGCATAAGGAGGCTTTCTTTTATTTTCAAATGGTCTGTTTGGTTTGGCTACTGATTATTTTGCCAAGAGTGCATTTAGTCTGAAGACAGACCACCCAAGATACAAGCTTTTAATAAATCAATATTCAGAAAGTTTACATACTTGGAGGAGGAGGCTGAGATGAATCAGGAAAGAGGTCTTATCTTCATTAAGAGGAAGTACAATGAAAACATTACAGCCATATCTCTTTCAGTTCAAGCTGGAGCCTGTTCAATAGTGCCAGCAAATGTAATTGCAAAAAATAAATAACAAATAGATTTTAAAAAAGTTCATCGAGACATAATTTTAACTTGGCTTGAAAAAGCCACAACAGAAAGTTTGTAAAAGTTTAATAGTTTGAAGTTGTAAAATGGTTTTAAAGATCAAAGGTTAAATGTTTGGAAGGCAATTCTGTTTCATGATTATTCCCCCTCTTTTTTCCCCCTCTTTTGAATGAACCTCTCCATCATCTGATCTGTACATAAAAGAGTGTGAGTTACTCACTGTTTACAGCAAGTTCTAGGCACTGAGAATGTGATGCTTCTGTGCTTGGGCACATTGGGAGGCATATACAGACCTCTGCAGGAGAAAGCTAAAACTGCAGCTCGAGGTCAAACTGTCCCTCATTCTCCAACAAAAGTCACAAACACACAAGCAATTCCAGCATTATGGATGACATTCGCAGTCAAAACCTGAAATATACATTCTCATAGAATGTATTCATTACCAATATATTGAACCACCTCTATATATTTTTCTAAACCCTTCCTTCTAAATCCTTCTATAAACGTGTATATATATGAAGGTAATACACATGTGTTATGTACGTGACCAAAAAAAAACTGCATTTTTGGGTGACAGCATGTAAGCTATTTTGTAGACTTTTTGTGATTTACAATGCTCAACCGAAGTAAGAGAATAAAAAATTAGAAACATTAAAAAAAAAAATACAAACATTTAAAAATAAGTCTGCTTGTGCCTATTTCTGACCTGGACAGCAAATGCAGTCTTGGCTAAATTTCCTTGATGTTCTTGTTAAGAATGTTATTAGAATAAATACATTTCTAAAATGTATTAATGGATACAGTAAGCCTGAAACAGATCACAGCAGTAGGCTTGACACTATCAGTCCTCCGAACATGTAAACACGTCCGTAACGCATTATTATGATTGATAAGAGCAAAGAATGAAGATGAGTTGTTAATCATTAAAATGGACATAAATTGAAATAAAATTACCGTATTTTCCGGACTGTAAGTCGCACTTTTTTTCATAGTTTGGCTGGTCCTGCAACTTATAGTCAGGTACGACTTATTTATCAAAATTAATTTGACATGAACCGAGAGAAATGAACCAAGAGAAATGAACCAAGAGAAAACATTACGGTCTCCAGCCGCCAGAGGGTGCTCTATGCTGCTCAGTGCTCCTGTAGTCTACACTGAACACATAGAGGGCCCTCTCGCGGCTGGAGACGGTAACGTTTTCTCTTGGTTCTTGGTTCTAAATAAATGCGACTTATATATGTTTTTTTTTTCATCATGACGGATTTTTGGACTGGTGCGACTTATACTCAGGTGCGACTTATAGTCCGGAAAATACGGTAATCTTAAAAATGTTATGGACGTGACACAGCGCTGAAGCGTCCTGACGTCACAAGTCTAGCACTTAAAATCCAAAAATTAGACAAAAGTGAGTTTATTTATTTTCAGACAGGCCTCCATCTTTCTGCAAAATGCTTACTGTTAACACTAATAAAAAAGAAACAAGCAGCCTTTGAGCTCTAAATGCACCGTTTAAATATTGTTTTGTTCGTTTGGTAAAAAATGTATTTTTTCATGTTGGTTGACATTTGCATGGAATTGCTCACACAATCTCTCCCCTTTACCCCACACAACACTCCCCCACCCCCTTTACCTCCCAATGGGACAATGGTCAATGGGACCTGAGCTTTTGGCAGAGCTGTAAAGGGAAAAGGGAGACTTGGGGGGGCTCGAAGGGGTACCAAGACCGCCATATCTTTTCTGCTCTTTGATGAGATGCTTTTGTAGAACTAGATCCTGAAATGGGGTGATCAAAAATAAAGCGGGCTCACAATGTCAAATGGAAAAAAAAGTAGTTTTTTTCTCCCAGACTTTAAGCAGGCAAAAACAGGACATTTTTCTGTGCATTGTAATCATATGTGGGCTGCTGCTTGGTTCCTTTTAAAGTCAGCGTTAAGTTTGTCTCGCATATCACCACTTCTCTCATCTGACCACAGCATCATTTCCCACACCACAATTGGTCATTAATATGATTTTGGCAGAGTGCAGACATGTTTTCATTTTGAGTAATTGTTCCTTGCCACTCTCCCATAAAGGCTTGTTACGCAGAGCTCTTGATATTGATGCACTTCATTTTCAGTCTCTCTCTTTTACAAACTTGCTTATTGTTACTGCATAACATTTAGGCAGTTGGTGTGGATTTTGAAAGTGAATTAGTCTTCATATTCATAGCTCTCCATCAGAATCATAGCATGAATATTGTGGTAGTTATTTTTGTGATTCACAGGTTGAAGCCAGTAGTGTGTCAGTTATGTCCTTGTAAGGGCAAATCCTCTACATCTGAGTTTCTGCAACACTGAATGCTTATTTAAGAGGCATATTTTAGTATTTTTTTCAAATGTCAAAACAAAATGCTAACAATTGAACTTCAGTGTTATGAAACAAAATATCATAGAAAATTAATTTGATCTATCAGTCTCTCGTTCTTAATTTTTTTAAACATTTCTTTTTTTTCACAATTCACTGTTGACTGTTAACAACCCCCACCCCTGCCCTTGTAATCTTTAATTAAATATGAGTCACTTTCTGTTTGAAATGAGACAATCCCTTAATTTTTTTTTTTTTTTTTTTTTTTTAACCTCTGTCCTCCGTTGCCTGAATCTATGTCTTGACAGAGGTTTCCCATTTGACAGCTTCAGAAGCAAATGGGAAGTCAAGGGGGATGGGAGGTGACTTGTGGCAGGCCTCATCCACAAAACTATTTCCAGAGACCTGCCATTAGTGACAATTTCAAGTAAAAAAAAAAAAAACCCTTATATATATATGTATATACAGTACAGACCAAAAGTTTGGACACATCTTCTCATTCAAAGAGTTTTCTTTATTTTCATGACTATGAAAATTGTAGATTCACACTGAAGGCATCAAAACTATGAATTAACACATGTGGAATTATATACATAACAAAAAAGTGTGAAACAACTGAAAATATGTCATATTGTAGGTTCTTCAAAGTAGCCACCTTTTGCTTTGATTGCTGCTTTGCACACTCTTGGCGTTCTCTTGATGAGCTTCAAGAGGTAGTCACCTGAAATGGTCTTCCAACAGTCTTGAAGGAGTTCCCCGAGAGATGCTTAGCACTTGTTGGCCCTTTTGCCTTCTGTCTGCGATCCAGCTCACCCCTAAACCATCTCGATTGGGTTCAGGTCCGGTGACTGTGGAGGCCAGGTCATCTGGCGCAGCACCCCATCACTCTCCTTCTTGGTCAAATAGCCCTTGATGCCTTCAGTGTGAATCTACAATTTTCATAGTCATGAAAATAAAGAAAACTCTTTGAATGAGAAGGTGTGTCCAAACTTTTGGTCTGTACTGTATATATATATTCATTCATTCATTAAAAAAAAAATAGTAATAATAATAGTTTCAAGAATCACCGAAAATGGCCTTTTCGGTTTTCGGCTGAAAGAGAAAACCAGCTGAAAATATATGCAGCAGTGTTTCGGCAGGTTTCAGTCTCCCTCGCCGCCGTCCCTGTGATTCTCCGCTCAATATTCTGCTCTATGAATGTGTGTTCTGCTCCTGTATTTCTATGTAGTAAACTTGTTCCTGTTTGCAATAATGCTACTGTGCTATAACATGTAGTACAGCTTTACTGGGCTGCTCATGTTAAATGACGCTGCCCTCTCATTCACTGATCTGCTCCCCCCATGTTCTGCTCACATGCTAATGTATTGATATTTAATATGAATATATTTTCCTGTCACTTTCATTAAAAATCTTACAAAATTACTTTATATTATTTAATAAAATAATAATTAATTATAACAAAGAATTTTCGGTTTCATCCTGAATTTTCAGATTGAGTTCAGAATATTCATTTCGGTGCATCCCTAGAACTTTGTGTGCTAATTTTATCACCCAACAACCTTAGACTAAAGATTTTAAGGGAAGGCTACTGTGAAGCAACATATGAAAAACATGAATGACACACAGTAAACATTTCTGTTTACTGCATTTATTAGTTATTTAATAATATCACAATACAATAAACAATTTTCGTGCCCTTAATTGTTCTCACTTTACTGACCTTCCACGAAAGTGCTGCTGGATGACTACAAGAGCCTCCTGGCTCTGTAATACATGATGTTATCTGTCAGTGATAATATATGTCTTATATGATGTGATACATGTAGCCTCTGGATCGGCTCGATGTCCACTTTCAGAATCATACAAGGTTGTTTCCGACATCCTTAACTCCCGAGTGACTTTATTACTGTGTAGATACTGATAAGTTTTGTTCCCACATTGTTAGCAAGTTTGGATGGCTACATCTCGAATGACTGACTGCCAACTGTGGAATGAATGAGTGTCACGTCCCGCTTGTTTACTTCAAACTGGATGATGCCCGCACGTTTGACGCAAGGCCTCATGGGGCATAGGAAACTTGGGGATGTAAGCCATCCACCAATCCTTCTGTCTGACAGTGACACAAAGCAAGCCATTTCTGTAGGACTTTCTTTCTTCTGAGGAACACAGAAAATATCATGACAGAATTTTCATTTTATGTGAATTATCCCTTAAACAAAGAAAAACTTTATTTTTGAAGTCATTTTTGAATTTGATTCAAATTTGATCTGCATTTTTCAAAAAGGTCAAAAATCTAAATGTCGATCAGTGTGTCAAAGTTTTGGCTTAAAGATTTTAATCTGTAGAGAAAATAGACTGCTTAAAGTGATGATAATAACTAAATGTACATACCAATGAAAAAATAGTAAAAATACCTCATACATACGGTATTTTCCAGTTCAGAAAATTGTCTTGAGACTTTTAAACGGAAAATAGGGTTAATATTTGTTACAGCTGGATTGATCATTCACATAGTCTACTCACACAGGGACAGTATAGCTGAATGTTAGAGAATATTTGGATAATATTAACATTAGATCATGTTGTTTGTTCAAAGATTTGAAGTTATGAGGAAAATCAGGCACATGGACATTTGAGAAACTGACTCATCACAAGAGTATGGGAATGAGGAGACGACTAAATCAGAATTCAAATCAGAATGACATTTATTGCAAAGTATTCTTACACAAAGGAATTTGTCTTCCAGTACACACACATAAAAATTATATAAATGAGTAAAAATTATAAAACCGATACTAATTCAAATGGGGATTGCGTGCAAAAGACTTCATATTCTGGCCTTTATGCTTTGATTTAATTGATAGTTGATTATCATAAAAGTCCATAGATATTGGCATCAGTTCATACTGCTGTTAACACTTTCTTCAACAAGTGGATGCAATGATGCTATATGCAGAAATAATTATGCAAGGGAATGTAAATGAGAAAGGAGCAGGATATGTTAATTAAAAATATAAATAGTGTATTGGATATTGCACTTTTTTGGGAAGATCCTGGAAATGTTTTACCTGTTCATTATCACTGATGGTGAGGAATGGCTGTAAAACCCACATTTTCAACAACGTTATCCATAAATACAGCAAAATCATTCGGACAGAAAAGTACGATGAATGAATTATTATTGTAGGTATTAGTATTTAATCAACGCAGATGGCGATTAAATTGTTCAGTATAACAGGTAGAGTAAAAAATATGTCTCCAGTGCTCTCTGAGCCTGTTTTATTTCCACCTCAATCTGAAAACGGGCAGCTTCTCCTCACTACGGCTGCTGCTTTAAGGATCCTCCCTCCAATTTTTTTTTTTTTTTTTTTTTGAGAATGGCAGCGTGTTCCAAGCATTGCTGGGTTCGACTGCAGCAGAGGACAGGAGAGAGAGAGAGAGCAGTAGTGAGGGCAGAGGAGGAGGGCTTTGGTTAGGCTGCGAGCGACCAGTCAGCGAGCCTTCTCTTATCTTCCAATGGAATGCACCAGCTGCAGCCTGTGAGCGCGTGCTGTTCGGTCAGAGTGTTTGTAAAGGGGGAGGGGGGACGGTCATGGTGGGCCAGCAGGAACCCCCCTCAAAGACCCCCAACTCTCAACCCCCCGCGTTCTCGCGCAGCCGGGCTCCTGAAAGACAGCTCAACCAAACACAAGCGTGAGAGAGACTCACAGAGAGCGAGAGAGACTCGACAGAGAAGCACACTCCGAGACGGAGAGAGAGAGAGAGAGAGAGAGAGCGCAGAAAGTAAGGGAAGTGGAGCAGGGAGCCTCGGAGGGGGGCTGAGGAGGTGAGCGAAGGGTGAAAAGGGAAGAGAGGCGAGGGAAAGACAAAACAGAGGGAAATGGCTTCGGAGGAGACCGCTGGAGGAGCTCGCAAAGCCACCAAGAGCAAACTATTTGAGTTCCTCGTCCATGGAGTGGTACGTACCCTCTCGGCGCGCGCGCCTGTGTGTTTGTTTGAGCTCCGCTACAGACACAGCCCGTGTGTTTGACTGATAGCGGTGAACGGTCTCCATGTGAAGGTTATTTCCAGTCCTCTGGATCCGGGGTGGGGAGGACAGGCGAATGAGGGAGATGAGCATGTAAGAAAAAAGAGCGAGACGGATCGGCGAACATGAAAGAAAGGCCAAAGGTAGCCACTTGGTCACTGAAGGCTGCATGCGTTTGGCAGCGAGCCGAAGGAGACGGGCGCCTTCATTCAAAACACAAGCCGCTCTGTGACTCCACACACTGTTATTACACTGATTTAACTCCAAGAACACATCGGACAACATCTACTACGTAGATCGGCGTGTCTGTTGTCATTTCATTCATTAAAAATTCAAGCTAGTCCTAGAGACAAAGGATGCTCTAGTAGCGAGTATAACTATAACAGTTAATAGCCTACTATATCACAGACTGCTGCTGCTATCGGTTTGAAGCAGAGGAGGCTGTAAGGATCCACTTATTGTCTAAAGCTTTATGTATTGTAGAGTAGCGGTGTGATCTTTTATTTGTGATTAGCAGGGCTTTGTCTAGCCAGAGCAGATCAATCTGAAGTAAAAAGCAGTTTGTAGTAGAGTCAGTGTGATGCCTAAAAGCATTTTCATGCTGTTGTTTGTTTTCAGTTAGTTCTTGATTTCATATGTTTCTTGAGCTATGTGATTTTGTTTCTGTGAAGCAACATTAGATTTTAGAAGGGTACCATGTTAATCATTATCATTATTATTACATGTATGTGGCAGAACTATGATATTTCTGAAGAGCTTCATTAGTTGGTGTATATATTTGATTGTTTTTTCTATTGAGTATTCAGATTTTTTATTATAGTAATTAGAAAGATAATTCAGCAACTGTGAGATGTACATTACCTTCAAGGGTTGGGCTGAGGAAGGTTTTTTTTTTTTTTAAGAAATGAACAATTTTATTAAGAAAGAATACATTCAGTTTATGAAACATGACAGTAAAGACATTTATAATGTTGCAAAAGATTATTATGTTCTTTTATATTTTCTATTCCTCAAAGAATACTGTAAATGGATCACCACAAAAACATGGATAATAGTATTAATATCCACAGCATGTAAGAATGATTTCTGAATGATCACGAGACACTGAAGACTGGAGTAATTTCTGCTCAAAATTCAACTTTACCATCACAGGAATAAATTACATGTACATTTATGCATTTAGCAGACACTTTTATCCAAAGCGCTTTACAGTGCATTCAGGCTATACATTTTTTACCAGTATATGTGTTCCCTGGGAAATGAAACCATGACCATTTCATTTCAATTGTACTAATATTTCACAATATTATTATTATTATTTTAATCAAAAAAAATGCACCGTTGGTTACCTTAAAAAAGTACACTTTTCAATGGTAGTGTATAATAAGTTCCTTGAATAATAGTTAATTCTAGTGTGCTTGTTTAAGTGAGGACTTTACACTTTGCTGTAATAGTCTTGGCATCATAAACAACCTTTCGTTCACCATTTGCCTCAGTTCTGCATTAAGCTGCTTTAACTTCAGGTGACAACACAAATGCTGAGTTTGGAGGATGAATGTAGAAAATGATGGTGTTGCCCCTGCAGACTAATTAACCTTGACAAAGCACTGATTGTTCCTGGGCAAATGTTTCCCGCTCCTTATTTTGGCTTCCTCTGCTCTTATGTCCTCTCCTATGCCTGTGTTGTTCTCCTCTGTGTCTTCCGTGCTTCTTTCTGGACTCTTGTTTTCTGTGAATCACCCCAGCCTGACCTTTGCTATTGTTCACCTTACTGCATCTCTGCTGCACTCAGTCTGAAGCCTGGCATATGAAAGTTATGCTGTATATTCTTTGTTACATGACATTGTGTGTTTGACCATAGTTTGATCTGCAAGAATGCAGTGGTTCAGCCTTGTTCCCAAGGCAAGGAACAGTACGTGCACATCAAGGTTTGCAATTAAGTAACAGTTTAAACAGCCACTAGTATGAGTGAAATGAGTAGGCTACTCAAAGTTTGTTTTATATGCAAGGAAATCTGTGGCAAATACTGTACAGTAACCATCTCTCGTTTACGTAAAACGTAATCAGAGTATTTGAAATTTGTTGTATTTAGAGTATTTTGTCTCTCTGTGATAAATCACCTGTGCTTAGACAATGACTTGTTGTTAGTTTTATGCATATTCTTTCTCGATCCTTGTTTTCTTTTCGATCTCCACTTCCAAACATTTAGTTTTGGCTCAATGTCGAGTTCAGATGAAGTGTTAGAGGTTCAGTGTCTCTCTAATACACATTACTGGTAATCTTCTCTCTTAGGCACAAAATAAAACTTGGTTAATGACAGACTCAGTCTTACAGTGTAACTGTGTGGATAAATAAAGATGACCTACAGGTCATTACACTCTCGGAGCGGAAACTCTCATTCCAGTTCACTTAAATAAACCAAACTTTCTGTGGTAAAATAGAGTGAAATGAGGAGGAACAGTATTTTACACTTTAAGTTTCGGATTTTCTATGATAAACTGTTTGAAACAAAACAAGGATAGGTCCAACCACTATGAATTTTACCCTGTTTTGTTTGTTGCTTCAAACAAGAAATCATATTGTGATTTTAAAACCATCCAGTGAAATAAAAGTACCTTTAATGTGTCCTGGTTATCAATATGTTTATATGCACAAACTTATGTCATTGCTGAATGAACCCAATCTGATTTTAGATTCTGAAAGTTATGTTTATATGAAGCCTAAACTTTGAATGTTCAAATCAGATTTGTATGTTTCTAAGCTGACCAGTTTCTAAGACAAAGAGATATGTTTATAAGACATAGGCAAGATGTATTTGCACCCATGTAAAGTAGGTTTACGTGGCTAAAATTGTACTTTTTAACAGAGATCTGCACCGCCCCTTTCAATCAAAATCAAATTCCATCTAAAACAAGCTCAACGGATGAACTGAGTGAGGTGTTTAATTGAACATTTTAACTGATGATTTACCTGATTATAAACTAAATTATAAACTGCTTATTTGGTTGCTAATGTAAACATTTTCAGCAACTCATGGAAAGCACTGGAGTCAAATAATGTCATCTATCCAATCAGATGTCTGTGCAGCTGGCAGTTAACAGCAGGCAAAGAAACTCCTGAGGGACGTGCATGCATGATCTTGAGCAAAAAGTTGTTGTTTCTCAGCAGGAATCGAGCAGAAGTGCTCATCAGTCAAAGCTGATTGACAGCACAAACACTGCCACTCTCTCTGAAGTGCAAATCCAACATGGTGTGAACTGCTGGAAAATATTCCTACCTGCATCCAAATTTATATTCAGTGAACAAAGCAGCCACACAGAGATAGACAGCAAAGGACAGTAACGGTTTAAACTATTTTAAGTGGTATGTTTTTCAGGACTATTGAAATGTTTTTTTTGTTCATGCACGAAACCGCTATCCTCTGAAAACAAGAGGAATCTGATGAAAGGCTCTCAAACATGATCATTTTTCCTGCTGGTCAGATTTTCCTGTGTTAATGTGACGGTAAGACAGCTCAACAGCAGACAAAGACAGTTAAAAGCATCTGGCAGCACATCAGACAGAGAAAGTGTTTATCTGCAGCATTCAGGGAATGACAGAAATGTTACACCTGCAAGTGTGTGGCCTTATAGAATGCTAAACATCTCATTGAAAGTCATTGTCTTTCATTGCTCTGCAACTCAATGCTCACTGCACAGTCTGCTCTTATTTCACAATGGTCTAGAGTTCACTTCATCAATCTCCTGACCTGCAGACGTAACACAGCTCAAGCCCGTGTGAGGTACATCACAATCACTTCCTTTGTATAAATTAAACAAATAACCAGCAGTTAGATGTTACTCACACATTTGTTTCACATACCAGCAGTTCAGTGTGAGCCCTTCCTGTTTAACTGAAGTTCAAAGAGGTTTCTCACACAGCAGCCACAAGATGAAAGTAATCGTGTTTAACATAACTGTCAAAAGATTACTTCACACCATTAGGAAGGGAGCTTGACCGATTCGGATCTTCTGTAGTCGTTCTTTGGCTCCAGCAGCTTTGTAGAAAACGTTTTAACAATGCTTAATAAATCAGATGTGGCCATTCACACAGAATGTGTTTTGTACAATATAAGATGTGGAGAGTGGAATAAGGGAAACAATGTCTCAAGATCTGTGTTTTTAGTTGAACTCATTTCAACTGCATTTGTTAAGAACCCTGTGTCATGTGTGAGATGCTGTAAAAGACTTGAGTGCAAATAAAAATAACATCTGTCTAGTGTATATTTACGTAGAAAACAATGCAAAAGTACAGTAGCAAAATGGACTGGAAACAATTATGTTGTTGTGAACCAGCCCTAGCAGGCATATACAGTGATGTATATAGGTTTAATGACCCCTCACTAAGCTCCGCCCCCTTCAGTTACTGCTGCTACAATAACTCAGACAACCTTTACAGAATATCCCATATGAATGAATTGGAAATTTTCATAAACGGATTAGTGATTTTTAGTATATTCTGTTTACCAATTGATAAAAATGTTATGCTTGAGTCTATGAATCAAAATTGGAAGAAAATGCTTCTCACAGTCAACTGAAAAGAGAACAACCTTCTTTAATGCCAGTTTTAATTGATGATAATGTAAGCGAATTTGATTATTTTGTGGTATGATTCATAAGCATTTTCAGGTATATTCAGAAGACACATCTCTTGCAGAGGTGCAACTGAAAACAGGTCATGAACTGTATTTTGAATATAGAATATAAGAGAATGCGTAATACATGGAATATATAACTAAAATTCCAGCCAATCCATAAATTCTATAATCAATGCGTTGATTTAATTTATGCTTTTTTGATGCATCAGTGCATTTTTCCAGCAGATTTTCTCCCATGATCCATCTCTTCTGTTTTCTCTCTCTCAGTGTTATGTCACTATACTGTATCTTCCTGATTTTTCTCTTTCATCTGTTCCCTCAACATGTTTTTGTTGTATGATATGAATTAAGTTATTCTCAATATCCTCTCTTTATGGCTTTAGAAAGACATGGAGTGTACACTTCCTGCAGTACAACTACATTTGTCTATTTTTGTCTGATTGGAGTTTCTCTTATCTGTTCTTTTGACCACTGTCTGTGTATTTGTGTGTTTGCTCTGTCACTCCAAGCTGTACCTTTGACATGCTCTCAGATTGCCTGTCCAATTTCACTACCGCCGTGACCCTAACACTCTGCTTTCTTTTCTCTTTCTAAAGAAAACCCTGTCTGCCGTCATTAACCTATTGCTATCCTGTCCATCTTATTGGCTGTTTCTTCTTCATGTAAGGTGTTGTGTAGTATCGTAGGAAACTTTATCTTTCATCCATCAGTTATATTGTATCCTTTACTACCCCTGTGCACCCATCAGCTCTGTCACTCTCAATAACATTTTCATTTGTTGTTTCTTGGCAGCCATAGGCGTTATTATGTCACTATAATATATTGTCAATTGCTTCAGCAGATAGCTAAGGGTGCAACTTTAATACCAGGAAAAAAATATCTTTAGTAATAGCCCCCTTTATTTTTACTCATGATCTTAACCATCAATTGAAGTCTTCCCAGTTGTATTAGCAGCCAAAAATATCAGTATTGCCTGGAGAGTAATGATGGGAAGTTCGATTCTTTTCCGCAAACCAGTTCTGTCAGACGGTTCGATTCAATAAACCTGTTGAAGGTTTATAATAAACCTGCCCTTGATTCAAGCCCTCGGTTTACCTGGGCTCATAACATTAGCACAGAATCAGTTCAGAATCAATCACCAAAAGAATCAGTTCGGTTCAGAAGCTCTGTGAGTCAGTCGGCTTCACACTGAATCACGCATGCACAGTATCATCAGCTCCACAGTTCCCGAATCGGACGCTTCTGAAAGAAACTGTTTTCAGTTCAGTGTACTGATGATCCGAAACCCGATGCAACCGGTTCTTTATGGGATTTAAATCCTGCCATGATTCAAAACTGAAAATAAAGTTCTGAAAGGTTGAAACTAAGTGTTACAAAAAAAAGTTTTGCAAGATCGAAAAATAAGATTTGCAAGCTTGCAAAATGTAAAAAAAGAAAAATATCTCTGCAAACGTTTTTGAGATTTCCTTCTTCAGAACTGTAACATTTTTTTTACGATGTTGCGCAAAGAATTTTTCAGAGTTTCAAATTTGTCAGTGTTCTCCCACTGTATTAGATTGTTTTCCAGGTTTGAAACCTTGTAAATGGTGATCTGAAAACTGGTGCGCTAATGTGTGAAATTTTTTTTGAAACTCAGAAAACAGCTTTGCAGGCTTGCAAAGTGGTAAAAAAAAAAAAATCTCTTCAAACATAATTTTGTTTTTGACTTTTCCTTCTTCAGAAGTGCAACACACTTTTTAATGGTGTTGTGCAATAATTTTTTCAGAGTTTCAAATTTGTCACTGTTCTCCCAGTGTATAGTTTGCTTTCAAGATTTGAAACCTTGTAAATAGTGATCTGAAAACTGGTGTGCGAATAGGTGAAAAAAAGTTTTGAAACTATGAAAACTGAGGTTCGAAAAGGCGAAACTTATTACATTACATTACATTTGCACTCCTATTGCAGACAATTTTTTCAGAGCTGAGTTTACAACACCCACTTTGCGGAGATACGCCCACACAGTTTTGAGCTTGCGACGTGATTTGTGGCAGCGTTGTCACGCAGCTCTGCTCTGAAACTCTGAAACTCAGACTGAGCAAGAATGAAGCTTCGCAACCTAGCAACTAAAAAAAAGCCTGGAGGGAGGGCCTTCTGCTCTTGGCCAATGCTTTGCTGTCTGCTGACGTACAGTCCAATCACAAGTCGTATTTACTGGAAAGGTGGGATTCACCGACTGCTCCGCCAATCACAAAAGCGCAGAATACGCAAACAGAAGATGCACAGATTTCTGGCCACAAGGCGGTCCCGTCTAGGATGGCGTGCAGTCCGGTTCTAAAATAAGGTTACCGACTTGTCGCTGGAATTCACCATACAATTGCGAACGACTCACTTTCCTCCGCGAACGACTCACTTTCCTCCGCGAACGACTCACTTTACTCAGCGAACGACTCACTTTCCTCATGCAGCGAACGACTCACTTTCCTCAGCTGGCGACTCCCTTTCCTCACGCAGTGGACCACTGACTCTCTGAGAAGGGTCTGGCTGCAGACTTGCACTCTCAGACTTGCATTTTCAGACTTGCACTCTCAGACACTTGTGCTTCTGCTAGCGACATCACTTGCAGTCTTTATTTTTTATTTTGTTGAATTTTTTTATTACTTTTTGTTTGAATCTCTCAACATTTTACAACAGTAGCCAGGTGGCGAAGACAAGAAAAAAGAAACTAAATTACAATGTCACTTGCAATCGCTACTTGCACTCTCCGCTACCTGGGATGTCACGTACAATCAACACAAATCGTGCATGTTGCCAATGGAGACTGTCGGTACAGTGATTAAACGATTAAAACTAATTTAGTACTATAACGTACAGGGTCCTGCAAGAAAAAAGACAAGCCCGGACCGTGGCCACAGAACAGCAGTATATAAACGCAATGCACAAAGTCTTTCGTTAAACATTTTCCTCCTGTAGAAAAAACAAACACTTAATATGGCATAATGTATTAAAATACATTATGTTCAATTAAAAGACCAAATTCGATATATAGTTATTATTTAAAGTACTACAAGGTAAGCAGATGGCTATGAACACAATGCGAGAGGCAGTTTTAACATTATGTGACATGACATCTGACGCACAGATGCCATTGGCATGTGTCATTGGACAGTGGCATGTGTCACTAAAACCTGTGACATGTCGGTTTTCAGTGGCATGTGTCAGTGTGCAGTGGCATGTGTCAGTAGAAGCTGTGACACATGTCAATAGACTGCGTCATGTGTCAGTTGCTGCGGTGCGTCTCGCGCCTTCGGTAGTGACTGACACCTGCTGCTGGGTGTCGCTGCATAATGTAGATTGCGTGACACACTCACTTAATGGCAGAACGATACTGAATCAAACATACGTCTTATTACATCGCGGAGTTCATTTGTACAACAAATAGTGAGTTTCTATATTGAGATTAAAATGTGTCTTACGCCTCTTAATGTGTATTTTTCATTGTAAGTTTATTTCCAGTAGCCTGCTTTGTACTATGCATTCAAATACGTAAATACGAGTTTTCTTTTTTTGCATAGATTCGACAGTTCGGTTGTATCATTTGTAATTTTAAAATAGTATAGAGACTATGCAGAGGCCATAACAAAAGAAAAAAAATTTTTTATCAAATGTGCCACCACTAACTGATTCTTGGCAATCAGGAATTAGCTACATGCAAATATAAACTGATGAGAAAATGCCACACACCATTATGTCTACTATTCTAACATGCTTTATAAAAACTTACAACAACCATTCAGAAGTGTGCTTGACCTTGAAGTCTGTAATGTCACGTAAGTCTGCAACATAATTTAAGTCTATGCTATATTAAACAAAGTTTGTACTTAATTGAACATCTTGAGTATCAGCACAAGTGCGCGAGCACAAATGTGCTATTAATTTTGTAGCTACAACAGTACATAGTAAGGGGCCGTTCACATATCGCGTCTTTTGCGCGCTCAAGCTCGTTATTTCCAATGTAGGTGCGGTATGCGTGCTCATAATGGAAGCGACTCGTTTTTTCCAGGCGCATCCGCACCGCATCGAGTTAAAAACATCTCAACTTTTCAGAGAGCCGCAAGTGCACCGCAGGTCATGTGACAAGAACCAACCAATCAGTTTCATCCTTTCCCGTAGCAACGTTAAAAGCTCAGCCAAGATGAAGGAATTTTGAAATAAATTTAGTAGCAGAGCTACTCCAAGCGATTTTTAGTGCTGCAAATTCATTTATCCTTTGCTGAAATTTCCGCGTCTTCATGGAGAGAGCGGGGCATGGTTGCTTAGCAACAGCAGACGCTTTATGGCCCTTTCACACCGGATGCGTAACGAAAAAGCGAAACGAAAAAGCGAATAGTTCGCGTGCGAATAGTTCGCGTCAAAACCATTCACATCAGCCGCGACGCAAATTTGCGATGTCTGTGACGTTCAGAGAGCTTCAACATTCCAAAACTTTTGCACCGACAGTTGAGAAAATGGACACTTCAACATCATCATCCAGTGAAGACGAGCTTTTCATTTTCTTTAAAAGACAGAAAAGAAGGTTTTGGGTGCACCCAGTCCTACAGAACAGAGAGTCTGAAGGGGAGTATGCCAATCTTGTACAGGAGCTAAAACTTTATCATGGTCGGTTCCGCACTTACTTTCGGATGTCTGTGGGACAATCTCAAAACAAGCGCAAGCTCAAAACTGTGTGGGCGTATCTCCGCAAAGTGAAAAAATTGTCTGCAATAGGAGTGCAAATGTAATGTAATAAGTTTCGCCCTTTCGAACCTCAGTTTTCATAGTTTCAAAACTTTTTTTCACCTATTCGCACACCAGTTTTCAGATCACTATTTACAAGGTTTCAAATCTTGAAAGCAAACTATACACTGGGAGAACAGTGACAAATTTGAAACTCTGAAAAAATTATTGCACAACACCATTAAAAAGTGTGTTGCACTTCTGAAGAAGGAAAAGTCAAAAACAAAATTATGTTTGAAGAGATTTTTTTTTTTTTACCACTTTGCAAGCCTGCAAAGCTGTTTTCAGAGTTTCAAAAAAAAATTCACACATTCGCACACCAGTTTTCAGATCACCATTTACAAGGTTTCAAACCTGGAAAACAATCTAATACAGTGGGAGAACACTGACAAATTTGAAACTCTGAAAAATTCTTTGCGCAACATCGTAAAAAAAATGTTACAGTTCTGAAGAAGGAAATCTCAAAAACAACATAATGTTTGCAGAGATATTTTTATTTTTTTACATTTTGCAAGCTTGCAAATCTTATTTTTCGATCTTGCTAAACTTTTTTTGTACGATTTTGAGTTTTCGAACACTTAGTTTCAAACTTTCAGAACTTTATTTTCAGTTTTGAATCATGGCAGGATTTAAATCCCATAGTTCTTGACTCGAGAACAAGAACCGCTCTAACCGGCACGTGCTGCAGTTCAGTATCATCAGCTGCTCTACTCGTGTTCATGTTCTGTTTACTACAAACTCAACTTGTGAATGTGTCATCATTAACTATAAATCTAGTACAGATATTTCATAAATCATCCCTTATTCCTATTAAACATATCTTTAGTCTTTAGAGTCTTAATTATTGTCCAACTTCCCTGAAAACCCCTTTTGGCCTATACATTATCTACAATATACAGATTAGAAACATGCATCTTAAAAAAAAAAAAAAAAAAAAGCAAAATAAAATATAGTTATTTTATCACACTTTCCGATGTTTAACAAAATACTTAAAAAATTACACGCATGCACAGTATCATCAGTTCATCGGTTCTCAAATCGGACGCGTCTGAAAGAAACGGTTTTCGGTTCAGTGTACTGGTGATCCGAAAACCGATGCAACTGTTTTTTTTTTTAGGTCAATTTCATGTCATGTTTTTTAAAGCCGCTACATCTCTCGTGATGTACAATTCTGTGGAATATTTATGTTACTCAACATATTGGCAACACCATTGTGTGACCTTTAGTGTTGAATAGATTGCACTTGGGTTGTGTGTGTGCAGTTGCTGCTGCTGCTAAGGAAAGCAAGCAACAGCTGCTGTTGTATTATTAAGTTACAACCGGTCTAACAGTGACAGATATTTACATCTTCACCTGACTAAGCACAAAAGTGCACTTATTCTTTTAATTTTTCAAACTTTTCACTTACATTTCAAATTATTTATAAGTTGATCTCTTATAACTGATTGTTAGTTATTGTGTATGTTTAAAAAGCCTCACTATACCGATTTGCTATATATCTGTAATCTCTTGTTTTAGAGTCACTTTCTTATATCATTCCTTTTATTGTCATCTTTTTTTCAGCGGCCCGGCATGCCATCAGGAGCACGAATGCCTCATCAGGGGGCCCCAATGGGGCCTCCAGGACCACCGTATGGAGGAAGCCCTGCTGTCCGGCCTGGACTCACCAATCAGGCCATGGAAGCCAGTCGCAAACGGCCCGCTCCTTCACAGCAGCAGATTCAACAGCAGCAGGCAGCGCAGAATCGAAACAGGAAGTAAGTAAAATGTGACATATACTAATCAAGTCAAGTCTCTTTTATTTATTTAACGCTTTTTTCCAATTCAGATTGTGTCAAAGCAGGTTTACAGTATTAAACAGGTAAATAGTGTGTTGGTAATGCAAAAGGACAATAGTAAACACTCAATTTTTCAGTTAAAGTCAATTCAGTATTCAGTGATGTCCTTGTCCAGCTCAGGTCAGTTCGAATAGTGTCTGTGCAGTCAAGTCGACAATATTGCCAGAAGTTAAGTGTCCCCAAATAAGCAAGATAAAGGCAGCAGTGGCAAGGAACCAAAAACTCTTATTGATGACAGCAATGGAGAAAAAACCTGAAACCAGTCTCAGTATGGGGGCCAGTTCTCCTCTGACCAGAGGAAACCAACCTGGAGGGGTATAATTCCAGGCTGCAATGCACGTCAGATTGAGCAGAGGACTGGTTCTTGTGATGTTGTCCCGGTGGCCATCTAGTTGACAAGGTCTTGACTGTGGATCTGTCTCTGGGGTGCATCTAGCTGTCCTGGTCTCCGCTGTCTTTCAGGGCTATAGAGGTCCTCTCTAGGTGCTGATCCACCATCTGGACTGGATACGTAATGAATCTGGGTGACTGCAGTGACCATCTGATCTGAATACAGACTGGATCTGGATGGCTACGGTGACCTTGGAATAAGAATAAAACAGACTAATATTAGCATAGATCCCATTCTTCTAACACTGTAACAAGTACATGGGGGGTTATGGGAAGTGTTCCTGGCTGTGGTTGACCTAATTAATGCAGACTAACAATTCTATAATAGATTTGAATGATAGAAAAATGATTGTGTGTTATGTGTAAGCCAGGTTAAAGAGATGGATCTTTAATCTAGATTTAAACTGCAAGAGTGTGTATGCCTCCCAAACAACACTAGGTAGATTGTTCCAGAGTTTGGGCGCTAAACAGGAAAAGGATCTGCCGCCCGCAGTTGATTCTGATATTCTAATATCAAATGACCAGAGTTTTGAGATCGCAGCGGTCGTGAAAGACCATAATGCGATAAGAGCTTGCTCAAGTACTGAGGAGCTAAATCATTCAGGGCTTTATAAGTAATTATCAAGATTTTAAAATGTATACATTGTTTAATAGCGAGCCAGTGCAGTGCAGTGTTGACGGAACTGGACTAATATGGTCATATTTCCTGGTTCTAGTAAGAACTCTAGCTGCTGCATTTTGGACAAGATAGAATTTGTTTATTAAGAATTTCAACACTACCAACATCAATTCCATGTGATAGTATTAAATCTAAAGTATGATTACGACAATTAGTAAGTCTGTTACATGTTGTCTAATCCAATAGAGTTCAGAATGTCTATAAATGCTGATCTCAATGCATCTTTTTCATTATCAACATGGATATTAAAATGGCCAACAATTAAGATTTGATCTGCAGTCAGCACTAACTCAGACACTAACTAATAAATCTGCAAATTCTTTGATAAAGTCTGTATGGTGCCCTGTATACAGTAGCCAGTACAAATGTCAATATGGATTTATCATTAAGATTACTAGATAATGTACTTGAAAATTGCACAGTTACTTCAAAAAAATTATACTTGAAATCAGACCTCTGAGAAATAATGAAAATATAGCTATAAATTGTATAATTGTACCTTTTGAATGCAGTTCATGTTTGTGACAGTGATCCTGGGGGGTAGACTTGTTTAAAGTAATGTTATCATCTGATTTTAGGCAGGTATCTGTCAAACAGAGCACATCTAGGTTTTGATCTGTGATCATATCATTTACAAAAAGTGTTTTTTATAGAAAGGGGTCTAATATTCATAACTGCAGGGAACTAATGATCAGGAATCAATCCACATCGAAGATTTTATCATAACACAAACCTGGATGATATCACTTAATGTAGGTAGACTTCTATAGGCTTTTGAAGTTCTTAACTCCCGTTGACCCAGTGTTTAACTTATTCTCACAAGATACATGAACTTCTTTTTATTTTCTTTCTTTCTATGTTTCTGCTATGTTTCTAAAATAATTAACCAATTAATTTTTAATCCTGTGTTGACATTATTCTGGATTATTTTTGTAGTAGTAACCCTGCTTTGGAGCAGTAATCCAGGGTTAAAAGTGGTGCTTTTTGGTGGTGCAGAAACACTGGAATTGAAGTGTTCACTACAGTCAGAGCTTTAACGAGTTGTGATTGATGAGCTTGTAAATTGTCTCTGTTGGATGGGAAGATGTGGTTCTTCCTCTGACAAGAAACTGTTTCAACATACTGGCCTGATCCTGTCTGCCATAAGATTTGATTACATGCAACTTAATGGGAAGCAAAAGAATTTGCAATCACAATATTTTGGCAAACAGTTGTTACCAATAACATGGTAATGTCTGTATTGATGTAGATTTCATGAGTTGTTTTTCTAGTCTTACACTGTCCCCTACCCAGGTGTCTGTTACTTGATTTGTGTTAAGTCTGATGTCACGTGTCACAGTTTTCAGGTCCAAATGCTCTTTCAGATCCCAAAACAAACGGTGCTCATTTTCACTGATAGTGTGCTGTAGTGCTATTGAACAATCATGATCCTAATCCTAGCCTTTATCTCCATATGAAATCTCATTGACCAGACAGTGAATCATCTTTTCTGAATTGTTAAAATATTGGTGTTTGGGACTATTTTACTGTACACCACAGTAGTTTTTAAAAGCTTAGCTTAAAATTGCATTATGTCACAGATAATTTTCACATTCAATGTGAAGAAATGCATTTCTTGTCGCTGGAAAATGTTTAGGGCTGTTATTTTCATTACCCTTTTTTTTCACATTCTTCTCCTTAAGATGTTTAAGACACTCTGTTGTCTTTTATCACAAATCTCTGTGAAATATGTCTTAGCTTGGCGCAGTGGCTGTTGTTTAGTTGCAGTTAATGGGATCTGTGCAGTCTTCAGTCTGCTGGCCAATCATCTGACTGTGCTGTTGTGACAGAAAGGGGCCACGCACTGAGAAATTTCTTTATTTTTCTTGGATCTCTGTATCTCTCTTTCTCTCTCTGTTGTATCCTCTCTGAATCAGCTCCATTGATTCACATACTTGCTCATTCTGTCTGCCGACTTGTCTGACACATTAGTGTAACATTATCTTGCATTGCCTAGAACCCTCCTGTCTCACATCAGACTAATCAATGCACTAGTTGTGTGTGTGTGTGTGTGTGTGTGTGTGTGTCATAACCACACATGGCTTTGTAAACTCTGACATGGCTTTGTAAACATCAGATACTTTGTCCTTTACTTCTGCTGTTTCTTGTACAACTCCCATGTTGTCTGTTTTGTGTATTCAGCTTTTTATAATGTGTCTCCAACATCTACAGCAATTCTAAACTTGCATACAAACACATGCTCTTGCAACATATACAAACACACTCAGTACCCTCTAATGAAGGACCCTTCAAATGCCATCAGGAAGCCTGTTGGATTTCCTGGACCAAATGAGATGCCAGGGAGACAGATGGAAATGAGAGAGGCCCAAACAGATCCCACACTCGGATCAAAGTAGGAGTTTATTCTGCTGCATGATGGATTCCCACATTTTGATCCCATCCTTGTCCCAAACCTTGACCCCGTGCCCCCTCTGATCCTAGCACATCTAGCCTCCGAAGACATATCCCTAATGAGGGATATCCCCCCCCCCCCCCCCCGACCACCACTTCACCTCTGATTGACATTTAATGGTTATTATCAAAGACTATTCCGTCATACAGCAATGATTTAATTTAAGTTACAGATCAGCTGATGTTATTCATGTCATGAGACCTTACATGACATTTGAGTCAAAGATATTATAAAATCAAAGGTATTTTAATAATATTAATATGTTAAGGTTAAAGTTTTGATGTTATTAAATCTTTTAGCATGGATGTGCTTGCATGTCCTGTTGCATGGCATGAAGGCAGTATGTGAGAGCTTGTTTTACACTTCAATGTAAAATGTTGGCTCTAAATGTTTTCACAAATAACTAAACATATATTAATAAGTCAAGCTGACGGATTTGTGCATTTTAGTTGATTGGCTAAATATATTAAGCTGGTGAAGAGTGTTTGAAAATTACATTTTTTGCTCAAATCAATACTGACTTGAGACCACTCATAAACTAGCTAGTTCTACCCATATGTTCATTGTGGAATAACAAACACTGTATTTGTCATTGTTTTCCTGATCTCCTCGCAGTGTTTGTTTGGGTGATGGTCACCTGTATGGATCCTGTTTTTGAGTGTACAAAACTCTTTTTTTATGAGGGGGAATGAACACATGCAAACACAGCACTCGTTTCAGTCTAGTTAATAGGACCAATGATTATTTGCTTTCACAGGTAATGCCACATGCAGCTCCCTCAACTAACAGTTTTGTGCATATCTGATGTGAAATAGAGAAAAAAGCACTAGGGATAAACTCTAAAACAATGCTATTTGTGCTCAAAGGAATAGAATTCATAAATGAGCCCAGATATACTCGCATGCACAACACAGCCATGTTGACACCTCATGAGCACATCATGAGCAGGTCCTGTGAGCTTGTGAAGTTTGAGCAGTAATGATTCGAGTTGATTCTAGTAGCGTCCTCTGTGCCAGTGGTTGCCAGCACCATCTGGGCTGGTGTCACACAAACACACACACACACACTCCCACACAGTCTTTCCCGCATCCTGGACCAGCCCCAGAATTTTATCAGATGTCCCGGGTGCTCCACTGTCAGTCTCCATAGTAACATCTTGGGGTTTTTTTCTGCCTTTCCTCTCCATTTCCCCTTTCTCCCCTTTCTGCAGTGCCAAGAGGAGGAAGATGGCTGATAAGATCCTTCCACAAAGGGTGAGTAAGAGATCTGAGCCTTTTCATTGCTTTTATTGGTTTAGCCGGGTTTTTGTGTGTGTGCAAATGTGCACGGATGAAGATACACGGGTGTGCGCCTCTGTTCTCGGCCTTTTAGAGAGGTGGAAACCTCTTCCAAGCAAGCGATACGATAGACAGAAATGTTTTGGAGGGCTTTTTCATTCAGTAATTATCACCTCACCCAGATGATGCAGATATACTCTGACAGAAGGTCATTTTTAGAAATATTTTGTATATTGAAACGAGTATGTAGATTTTTTTTCTACATAATATCTGTTCTAGTTAAGGTCAGCTTCCAACTGTGTATCATATTCTGAGATATTTTAATATTACAATATATAGTAAATCATCTATAATATAAGACGGCATTACTGCTGTGGGTTCATGGTGATGGCTATTATTGGAAATAAAATTTTTATCATTTAATAGCGTTCAAACATTCTATGAATGATTCTGTTCTTAGTGTTTTTATAGTCACTGTGTTACTATGATTTGGTTGTGTTAGATAAGATAAGCAGCATTATGTGTGTCCTATCATCTCCAGTGGAGACGTCAGATGCATTAGTCATTGATGAATCACTCTGTCTATCGTACACAGAACAAGGAAAATAACTAGGATAGTTTGAGTTTCCTTCCCAGTGCTCCCAGTTGTAAAAAGAGGTTTTATTGGACTCCTTGTTCAGATTCGTGAGCTTGTTCCAGAGTCACAGGCGTATATGGATCTGTTGGCATTCGAGCGTAAATTAGACCAGACCATAATGCGCAAGCGGGTGGACATCCAAGAGGCTCTTAAGAGACCTATGAAGGTATTTCTCATCCTCAAGATCCATATGTTACTTTTAATTACATTTTCCAGGATAGACTGTTTTAATTATCCCCTTTTAAAAAACATATATGCATGTGCACTTTTACTTTTGTTAACCGATCCACCTTATTTTTAACATTAGAGTGGCCACTGCCATTTTTAAACGTATTGTGTCTGACTTCTGGTGTCATTTGATTCCAGCTATTTTTAGCTGTTAAAAAACTTGCTATGCTGCTTGCAAACTGCTATTTTTACCATGTTATTTTAATGTGTTGTCTTAATTATAAACACAGTGCTTTGTAGCTCATATACAGTAGTTTTACCATTTCCTGCATTTTGATATTCTTCTTGTTATTTCCCTTTAGTCATTTTTTACCACTTATCAGCTTAAAAGCATTTTCCCAACACAATGCCTCTGTATTTTTGTGAGCATACAGAATCATTTTGAGGATTGTATGAAGATAAATATCCTGAATTATGATAATTTTTTTCCTATTTGAAGCAAAAGCGAAAACTGCGTCTCTACATCTCTAACACATTTAACCCTGCCAAGCCTGAAGCAGAGGACTCTGAAGGTAGCATTGCATCCTGGGAGCTGCGTGTGGAGGGCAAACTGCTGGATGATGTGAGTCAGTTGTACTTACATCAATAATTGGACAACAGATTTAGTTGAAATCCTTTACTATGAAACACAGGGGTACTGGTGCTCTTGTTTTGAGGATTTTATTGGGAAAAGTATGACTATTGTATCACAAATAAACAGTCTGCAATGTTTGATCATGTGCTTTTTGTATGTGACATCATACCTTGTCAATGGCAGCTATGTGCATTTTGAATTAGTGAGGTTAAATGTACTCTCCCAGGATCCGCGTCTTGACCACAGACATGTGCTTCACTTACCAGTGAGTTCATTTCCCTGCCTGCAGCCAAACATACACGCCAGAAAGTTCTGTGGGTCCCTTGACTTGGACTGTTTTCCTTACTTTGCTCTTTTGATAGTTTTAACCAATAATGCATAAAGGAATATTCTCACTTGATTACATCTAAAACTGTCAACAGCAACTGTGGCATGCTTTTATTTTCAAAAGGAAAATTCATACTAAAAAGAATGCACTTACGTAATGACAAGTGTACATCACCCAGAATAAATGTAAAAAATATGCAGCGATCACACTTTTGAAGTGTATAAGCATAAAACATGAATATTATACATGCTTTACACTGGTTTGAAAGAATCATTTACTTTTCCACTTGAAAGAACCATTCAAGAAAAAATCATTCCTTCCCACCCTGTTGCTTTTGTGTGGTGTAACTGTGATATACAAGGAAGGGACGTGACATAACTATTGATGAAGTGTTGTTTATATGCAGCAAACTCCACCTACAGGAATTACATTAGTAACGGATAACCAGAAGTTACTAGAAAATGTTTCCCCCTTTAAAATGAAGGTTAAGTTTACTTGCCTGCTCTCTCTAATTCGCCATTGCATGATTATATTTAGTTTGACAGCGACCTTAAATCCGTTTAGTGGGTTCCAACAATTTGATTAAATCGAACTCAACTAGCAAAAGCTGAGGCTCATTGCCCATTTGTTTTTGCTCAAGCATGCTCCCTTCATCTCTAGCCACAAAGGCACTGGAGCATGGCTAAACATGCAAAAACGTTTATTAGTACCTGTACAAGTACAAAAAATACTTTGACCTTCATATCCATGTAATGATACCAACTACCTATAGTATGTAAAGATACCTGAAGATAGCTGCAATCCGAGATTTACTTATTTATTTATTTTTACTTTTAAGCATCTTTTGGTTTATGATCTGAAATACCTGCTGAGGAATGGGGAAGTGTTTACTCAGTGCAGCATAAATCCAGCCTCTGGGGTCAGTCTCTAACCAAGGTCAGTTTAGCTAATGCTCTTGAGGCATGCTTTTCCATGCCCAAAGAAATGAAACTAGTACTTATTGATAATAGCTTGGGCTGAATGGAAAGTTGTCCTGCTCAGCAAATCATCCACTAGTATGCCACATTTGACATTCAGTCCGTTCTCTTCCATGGAAAGTTTATGATGTGGTGTAAAGTACTTGTTTTCCAACCATGTCGTCATCCTTGAAACTGTATAGTTTGCTCAGTGGAACACACTGACAACAGTATTCATGCTTTCTTGCACAGCCGGGAAAGATGAAGAGGAAGTTCTCCTCATTCTTCAAGAGTCTGGTGATTGAGCTCGACAAAGACCTTTACGGCCCTGATAACCATTTGGTTGAGGTTGGTGTTTGATATCCTGCTTATCCCTCTAAATGACAGTCAAACACGTTTTCTCATAATGGAAATTTCTTAAAACCAAGAACTAAAACCATGATAAATATCTTACATTTTAACTGCATATATGTCGCGCAGACACTGTATTTTTCAGTATAGTTTAAAAAACATGCTATTTGCTCTTTGTTCCGTAAGATGTGTGGTGATACTATCATTCAGGTTATTTTTCTATTACGTTACTAAAGTAGCTGTGTTCAGGTTTTTGTTGTTGTTGTTTTTTGTAAGTGTGTGCAAGCATGTTTGCAAGATTTCTTTTTTCCTGCAGTGGCATCGTACCCCAACCACTCAGGAGACAGACGGTTTCCAGGTGAAGAGGCCTGGAGATGTGAACGTGCGCTGCACCCTGCTGTTAATGCTGGATTACCAGGTAAAGACAAAAAATGCATCCAGTGATGTTCACTTGAAGACTACTGATCAAGAACTGCAGAATGGTGCAAAATGCAGTTGCAGAAATGTAATGCAGTTGCAATTGTATAATTTCGTTAGATACATTTTTTTTTTAATTTTTCCTTCTTTTTGATTATAAATTTCTTACAGACCTCGAAGCCTTGAGTTTCATTGAAGTAACAAGTTGACGAAATAGTTAACATAATAGTGAAGGGTGAATATCATGTATATGAGTATATACGAACAGGAACTTTGTGATAATAAGCTCTTGAGAAATAATTTTGTGATGCTTTATTTTGTATGAAAAGAACTGCAGTGAATATTATTCTGCTGTGGCTACTTTTGTTTGTTATATTATTAATAGTTAATTAAATGTAAGCATGTGTCAGTCCTCTGAAATGAATGCAGAACCCAGTGAACAGTGAGTGAAAAGCATTATTTCTCTGAGTCTTGTGTTCTGTGTGCAGCCGCCTCAGTTTAAACTGGATCCACGTCTGGCTCGTCTGCTGGGAATACACACACAGACTCGCTCCAGTATCATCCAGGCCCTCTGGCAGTACGTCAAGACCAACAAACTGCAGGACTCTCATGACAAGGAGTACATCAACTGTGACAAGTACTTCCAACAGGTACACTTGACTGGAATCATTGATTAACATTCGTCACAATCTGTAATTAATGAAATAAAAACCTCTATAACATGTCTGATATTTAAAATACTAGAAATACAGTAGAAACATGTTGTAATTATTATATGAAGCCAGTAAACTGTATTTTAATCAAGAACTTTTTTTCGTTTCTGGCCTCATCTCCTCAGATCTTTGACTGTCCACGTCTGAAGTTCTCCGAAATTCCACAGCGCCTCACCAACCTTTTGCTCCCCCCCGACCCTATTGTCATCAATCACATCATTAGGTTTGTATGTCTGATTATGTGGTTTTGATTGTCTACTTGCTTGTATGTACAATCGTGTCATATTTATTGCCGACATCTACCAAAACACAGTGTTCTTAATCTTTTATACTTCTGGTCAAAGGTTTGGGGTCAGTAGTATATTTTTTGTTAAGAAATTAATCTTTAATTCAGTAGGGACACATTAAATTGATAAAAACATTAAGACATAATCTTAACATAAACTCAACAAAGAATCCTGATACAAATTTTTACAGTCCCTACTAAGCAGCACAACTGTTTCCAGTAATAATGAACAAAACATGAATTCTAATCGAGGTTATTTTTGCATAGCGTCGACCCTAATGATCAGAAAAAGACGGCGTGTTATGACATTGATGTAGAGGTGGAAGATCCCCTTAAAGCACAAATGAGCAGCTTCTTGCTCTCCACAGCCAACCAGCAAGAGATTGCCTCTCTGGACAACAAGGTTAGTGCACGTCTCCCACATCAGTGTAGGCACAGCGGAGCAGATGATTGAACTTCTGAATTATAGGGTCTCTGATTTCGACTCATGTTATTACAGTTAAGCTGACAGCAGGATAATAATCAGGATTTAACCACTTCTGCAGTGCCATCATGTCTGTGAGCACACCCTTGATTTTTCAGTTTGGTTCTAAATGCATGTAGATCCATGAGACTATTGAGTCCATCAATCAGCTGAAGATCCAGAGAGATTTCATGCTCAGCTTCTCCAGAGATCCCAAAGGCTACATCCAGGACTGGCTCAAATCCCAGAGTAGAGATCTGAAGGTCTGCAACAACTTTCATTCTTTCTTTCATTATATCATTTTTAAATTCATTCTATTTTTGAAGATGAAGTGTGTTTTCTGTTATAGTACTTTTTCATATTTCAGTTTAATGTGCTGAGACAGATGTAGGATGATGTCACAAAAAGTGTAAATACCTGTACAGTGGCTTTGTGCCCGTTTCAAAACATTGCTCAGTTTGTTTGAGTGGTCCGATATGTCAGCCTCTGGCTCAACCAATGGCATGAGTTTAGGGTGGGACTGCCTGTTTGGAACAGGTCAGAAGGGGCAGTAGGAGTGTTTGGTAATCTGTTTGGAAATTCATTTCACTGTTCTGTTGCTGCTGTTAATGATACAGAAATTACACATTTTGAACCAGATTTATATAAGCTTCAACAAGGCATTTACTTCATATTCAGTGGTTCCACTAGCTTCAACAGATCCCATACAGTACCATTAAAAATCATGAGTGAAGATCATTATGTGATTTCTTTCTCTGCAAGCATGCTTGCATCATGTTTGTCCTGATGTTGTCCTGCATTTCTAACTGATATCACATTTTGATTGTTTGTAGCTGATGACAGATGTTGTTGGGAACCCAGAGGAAGAGAGGACAGCAGAGTTTTATCATCAGCCTTGGTCTCAGGAGGCTGTTAGCCGTTACTTCTACTGCAAGGTAAGAATATAAAGATATACGATGACTAGTGTGAACCTTCTACTGGTCTTACTATAAAACAGGGTGTTATAACGGGCTGCACTTTGTCAATGTCTGAACTGCACTGAACAACTACTGACTGACTGTCTTTCCGCTTCCTAAGATCCAGCAGAGGAGGCAGGAGCTGGAGCAGGCCTTGGCCATGAGGAACACCTAGAACTCACACCGACCACACTCAGAAAACATGGCTCAGTTGTGACAACATAGCCTCCACATGGAGGTCCCTGCATTATTTTCTGCAGTGTATGTGGGTTTATGTGTGTGTCCAGTCATTATTGTTGTCACTGTGACCTACAATCCACCATAATGGACCAATCACACTCTGTTACTCCAACAAGCCCCTGAAGCCCCATTGTATAGTACAGTATGTGCATTTCAACCAATCACGGTGCTGTGTCTTCCATTCCTGGATGAAATCATCTCACAATGCACTACTGGTTTTTGATTCCTATCACATCCACCAGCATTTTGAACTTGATGACTTCAGAGCTGGCTCAGTACACTAGACTGTGGATCCAATGTTGATTCTGCTTTCCTTCCTTTCAGTCAATTCCTGGTATTCAAACACATTTTCCCTGTTCAATAACGTGTGTTTTGACTCAGGTATTGATGATGTCTCTAATTTAGTCCACACTTGTACCAGTTTTTTTCTTGGGTATTGATCAGAAGGGTCATTTTGAATGTCTGTCAGTGTTGGGAATCAGTGGAGCTACAATAATTATCTCCATTAGTTACACTTTTATTTAGAAGTGTATTTATGAAGTACTTTGAGGCAGGCAGCTTAAAGAGGAGAATCATTCAGTATTAACTGAACTGGTGGCTTACAGGGTTATGTCACTCTCTGCTGTCTATCCCTGCCTCAATAATGACATCTAGCTGCAATACACTTGAGAGAGAATGTTTTTTTTTTTTAGGTTTTGATCAATTTTCCCTTTTTTTTTTGATTGAATTGTGTAGTTGCTGTGTTTTGCCTTTGTAGGACAGTACTGACGTAGTCATTAGTTCACTTTGAAGGAATTTGAAAGGTCACAGTTTTTGAGAAGCTTTCACATTTGATGAAAATGGGCCATACTAGCTAGCATGGTGTTATTCAGAAATATAATCTGTTCGTGACATATCAAATACATTTTCTGGGTCCAAGCCTTTACTTCATTTGAAGTAAGAATACAATCTCACCTGCCGTTTATTAGCACTGTACATTAATGGTACTACTTTTAGCTAAGCTTCCAGTGTACACTACAGTCTCTCAATCTCTGTCTAGCCAACTGAGATTTCAGTATGAACTTAAAGCTTAGGAACATGATTTTTCAGTAGAACTATAGCACACCGTAAGTGTGTATTAGCACTGTTTGTTGTATGTTTTTGGGATCTGAAGAAGCATCTGGACCCGGATGTGTCAGACTAGAGCGGATTAGTCAGATCAGCAGTCAACTATCCTTTATGCTTCACCAAAACCTTTTTTGTGTTCATGACATTACCATGTTCTTGGAGAAGTTCCTCTGAATCCTGCATTATAATTTTTTTATCCATTTCAATAGTGTTGTTTAAAATAACAGACTGTGAGCAGTCGTGTTTCTTGCTTATGTCACCGTTTCAAAGTTATTTTTAAAGCATTAGTGTCATTTGATGTTTTACCAAAGGTCTAATTTACTTTTTAAAAAGATAGTGTGCGTACTTTGACATGATGAAGGACTTTTTAAAAGATGAAGGATGCATTTTTAAAGAATACACATTTTAAATTCCCATTTCTCCATAGCTGTGAAAACAGTGCTTTTTAAAATTGCTTTATGACTCATAGAGTCTTTGCACTAAATCGTGGAACATAACTGAGCGCTCTGAACACTTTCCAAGAAATGAAGGATGAACTAGGGAATAAATGTTGTGGAATGTGGATACTGCCATCTGGTATTACAGATTGCTTTCATCATTGCAGCATAGTCCTGATTTCTTATTGGCTTTGGGTTTTGATCATTAACCCTCTTCTCCTTCTTTACTGTCAGCTGAAGGATGCTTTTTCCAGATCAATTGTTGTGAGTTCTTGCAGTTTGCCTGTGATCCTCGCAGTTTCTCACAAGGAAAGAGGAGTTCTGGTGACCTGGATGTTGTCACTAAGTATTTTTCAGATCTATGCATGCTGCATGGACACATTTTTATACTTTCATACAAGGACACGAGAAAACTTCGGACTGCTTGGGACTTGATCAGAAAAGTTCCTTTAGTTTAGTGACCCTCTGTGTCTTGGTCAAAGCCTCTACATACAGTACCAACATGTACAGCAGGGGCTATTTGTCTCTTTTCTTTTCTTTTTGTCTTTTAAAAAGACTGAGCAATTTAATATGTGGATAAGAGAAGCACACCAATGATTTTTACAGAGCCTGCTGGGCAACAACAGCACCTCTCGTTGAATCTTATGGGTACTACATGAAGAGTAACCATTTTGAACATTATAAACTTGAAGTATAACATCTACCTGTGTGGCAACACTTTCTCATATGTAAAGTAACCTCTTCTCTAACTCCTGAAGCCACCAAATGTGCTTTACCCGACCATCATTGGGTCAAGTGTTCAATGTTACGTCTCTCTTGCTTCAAGTCATAGTGTGGATCATGCTGCCCTCCAGTGCTTCTGTAAGGGAAAATATCCAACAGTTTGGGTGCTAAAAAATCACTTTACTGCTTAAATTGAATGCCACACAAGTATTGAAGTATTCAGTACCTGAGTTCTGCTGGGATTTGAAAGCAGGTTTTGGTTATAGTGTCCCTGTTATTCCTTTGTTTGTTCATAGAAGTACTGCCAGCACACATCTGAACAAGCAGGTTTTAATGATCCACAGTTTTTTCTCTCTCACGGTCTGTATATGTTTGCTTTCTCATCTTGTTTCACTGTTCAGCTAGAGAGATCAAAACTACAGACATACATATGTAGCATAGTGAGGATGTAAATAAACAAGCGCTTGCCAAAGTTTGTGAATGGAACACCATAATGAAAGTGTGATGAGAGTTTATTTTCAAGATGTGCATTAGTGCAGTGGTACTCAACCAAGGGGTCAGGGCCCACTAGGGGACCTCAATAAGTTATATCAAATGATTTACATTAACAGACACTTTTATCCAAAGCAGCTTACAAATGCGGACAATAGAATAAATCAAAACCAACAAAAGGGCAATAATATGTAAGTGCTGTGAAAAGTTTCAATTAGCCTAGGGTAATAAATATAATTTATATTAATATATAATAATAAATAAAAAGAAAACAAGTAAATAGAATAGGAAAAAAGAGGGTCTTTTTTTATAACAAAAGGAAAAGATAGACAGTACCAGAAAAAAGTATAAAAATTACCAGAGGAAAATATCTCCTTAGATTGGAGAGCTTTAAATATTTTCTTGGACAAAGCGGGGTTTTGAATCAAAACAGTTGAGAACCACTGCATTTGTGTGAAATCCAAAGGGGAGAAAAAAAAACTAGATCAAATGAAGTTACAGATGGTTTGATAATACGACTGTGGTAGTTGAGAATAAGACTAATCTGTGATAAACATTATTTTTGTGATTACAGCAGGGAGTATTGATGTTAGTCCACCCAAAAATTAACATTATCCCATAAATTATTCACCCTCAAGTCATCCTAGGTGTATATGACATTCAGATGAATCCAGTCAGGAGACGTATGGAGGTCAGCTTTGCTCATGTGCCGCTCAGATGTGACACACGCGGAAACAAAACAAAACAATGTTCACTGATTAGAAGTACAAAACAAGGATTTGTAAAGAAGAATGTCGGAGGAGTTCAATATAAACCAAGAGAAGACTGGTTTTTCTTTGCTAAAGTAAGGAAACTTTGCCTCCTGTTAACAAACATTGGTTTTCATGAGACTCACTAACACATGCACAGTACTGACCTCATATGTCATCCTCCTGGACCTACCTCGATGTACAAGTGTTGGTGCAAGCTACATTGAAGTGATTATTACATTTTGATTATGGATATCTTTCTTACAAAAATGCATCAAGTCAATACAGGAGGACTTTGTTCACCCCCCCCAGAGCCATGTGAGACACTTATTTCAATAGTTCACGCTTACATATAATTAGCTGAGGTATGGAATGCGTATTTGGCGTGCTGTCCGGGGAAGGGCTCCGAGCTCGGGAATGGCCCGAACCTAGAGTACCCCCCCTTCCCCGTCTATTTATAAAGTGAACTTGAAGTGAGGAGATGGGGTGGAGGAGGGATGCTGATAAACCGTCAATGGATAGAGGTAAGTCAGCGATATTTATACTATGGGAATGATTACTTGATTATGGTCCACCTGTGTTGATTAGGCTAAGTATCTGACGCGCTCCTCCCGAATCTTATTAATAAAATTACATTTATTACGGATGGGTGCTTTTTATTTCACTTCTTTTGGACTGATGCACTGCAACACTGAATGGCATGAAACAACTTGAAAGATCAAAGACCATTTTTCATATAACTCCGACTGGATTCGTCTGAAAGAAGAAAGTCATATACACCTAGGATTACTTGAGGGTGAGTAACTTATGGGCTAATTTTCATTTTTCAACTAAACCTTTAACTCCTCTTAGGATAAATGTGTCATTATGGCAATGAGGAAACTGGTATTCAGCAGCTGGGCACACCCTCAGCTTTGAAAGAACCTTTCACTACCTTTCTGCTCTTGACCTGGTAAAATCCACAGGGTGTCCCTCTGTTCACCGAAATACATTAAAATAGCAGAGTGGAGAAAAATACTTCCATACATACATTCGGATGGAGAATGTTCCCTGTGGCGACGAAAAGCACCTTGTCAAGTCAATGTCTCAGGACTCTCTAAACATATCAGTTCTGGTACTGAATTTCATCTTTCCTCAGTTGAAAAAGAGGAGGGGACTGAAACTATGATTTATAAGATTGTGGTGAACCAGACCAAGCTAGTTAAGTAAAATGTTTTCTGTTGTTCTAGAGTATAGGCACTCTTTGTACAAAGGTCTATTCTCAAGTCTGATTCACAGGCGTCCATATTTAAATATGGACTGTCACTTCTGGTTATATGTGAGAACCAGTACTGTTCAGTGTCACTGATGTGAAATCAAACAGAGACTGCAAGAATAGGCAAAAACATTGATTTTGTAACCAGAAAATAACCCTTTAAACAGTGTTGCTTAGTTCTATGTAGCACAAGATACTTGAAAAGTCATAGTAATGATTCATAATTAGTTTTCACAGATAATTGGTTTATTCAGTCCTGAAATATTTAGCACATTCCGTTCAAAAGACATACAATCATATATCTGGAGGAAGAAAGATGGCTCAAGCTACATTTGAAGCTGTGACTAGAACCTTACAAACCACCAAATGTGTAAAAGATGAATGTGTTCCTTATGCTTTCCCACTGCTAACTTCAGGTTCCTGCATTCAGTCATCGGTATTAATGTAAACAAGGTTTAACTCATTCCTCAGGTCATATTTAAAATTAGTTATGATTTTATTTTAAATGAAATGTTCTCTGTTTAAATTAGTCACATTTATAGCTTAAATCCATTTTTTGTAGATCCTTAAATGGACTCAAAAATATAAATTCTGTCATTAATTATCTTCAAGTCTGTTCAGACCTGGATTTCTTTCTTCTGCAGAACACAACAACGAGAACTGGTCACCTTTGACATTCATTGTACAGACTAAAAAATATATATTTAAAATGTCTTCAATGATGCACAAAAAGTAAGACATACAGATTTTTAACAACATGAGGCTAGTTAAATAAGGGTTGCAGTAGTAGTAAGTTCAGGTGCTGTTAGCCTGCTCCTGTTCAAACAGAGCCATCGCTAGGTGTGAGCGAGAGGCCAGCCCCTCAAGGTTACTGAGCACACAGCGGTGATAGATGTCCTCACTGAACCGCGGGTTACATTCTCTGTGCACATACTTCTGAACTAGCGCTGGCTCGACAGCCCGAAACACGTGCAGCCCCGAGTAACGGACAAAGATCTCATAGACGTCCATGCTCTCAAGCAACTCGTCATTGTCCAAAATGTCAGCTGCCATCTTTGTGCGGGCAGCCATATAATCTGCATTGTAGAAGCAGGCTTCTTCAAAGACGTGGCGGTCAAAGTGGCCATCGCGCAGTGCCTCGGACGCAAATGATGAAGCGACGGAAGGCTGTTGGTCACGGTAGACCAGAGCGGGACTGTACTCTTGAAAGTGGATCGGGAAGAAGACCTGCCAGTTGTTGATAGCATTCATACGGCAGCGATTAAGGAAGTCGGCATTGACCTCAGTCCATACACTGGCCAAAAAGAACAGGGTGTCTACTGGGTGCTTCTTGGAGATGATGTCCATCAGCTTGACCTGTGAGGGAACTTCAGTCTTTACACTAATCCAAGGAATCTTTACATCACTGTAACGTTTCTCTACCTCACCAATCATGGCTTTGACACCTGCAAAGACATCCATCTGGCTGACTCTTTGGGCATCGAAGGGGTCATACACAAACAAGAAGGTTAGAAGAGCATTGTCATGAGTATCCAGAGCATTCATGACAAACATGTCAAGGAAGTTACCCACAAAGTCTTGATCGTGTGCCGTCACGGGGAGGATCACCTGTACCTGAGTCGCTTCTGTTACATATGGCATTGGGATGATCTCGACAGCACTGAGCGGTTTCAGCAGACTCACCCGTTTGGCGATGACCTGACTGTGACCTTTTTGTGTAAAAGCTTCCAGGGCCAAATCCAACACGTACTCCATGCCTCGTGTGGGATCGAAGCGGCGGTACCCATTCAGCAAACGCTGCTTACGGAAGCGCAACTGAGGCTGATAGCGCTCATTCAGACGGCCCACTGCGGTTTCCAGGACTGAATTGACATCTGCCCTGTCCGCGCCTCGAAGCTCACACTTTGGAGAGCTGTCGGCACATGAATAAATGTGCTCTTCAGTGAAGTATTCCCAGTTGATCACCTCAAAGCGGGTTTTGGGTCGGAAAGGTGGGTTGATTCCGATGGGCCAGGTGGCTCCAGCTTTGCCCTCTGGAGTGAGCTCACTTATGTTACTGATCTGGTTCTATGGCCAAAACAACAGAATAAGGAGCTGCAATAAATGTTAAACTCGTAAAGAGAACAAGTTCTCCTTTCTGTTCTTTTTGATTCTGGCACAGTATGTCTATCAATTGCCTTTCCTCTTTCTTTTATTATGCAGAAAGGCAAGTTTTCTCCTTGAGTCAAAGTCATCCTATCCAATCTAAATGAAGCTGAGGTAGCTCATTTCAAGTTAATTTCCAGCTGTTATGTGATGTGTGATCACTGCCTGACAGCTGCAAACTCCTTGCTCCATTACCTATGCAGCATCTTTGCCCAGACATGAAACACTAAACCAGGGGTGGCCAACGCTGGTCCAGAGAGTCCTGCAGAATTCAGCTTCTAGCCTAATCAAACACATCTGAACAAGCTAATCAAGGTCTAAGGGCTACTAGGAAGCCAAAACGCAGACTGAAGCAACATTTTGCAGGTCTGTGGCTCTCCAGGACCGACCTTGGCCACCCTTGAACTATGCATCAAAGCTAAGCATTACATTAAGTGAAATTTTATTTTTGACTAAAGCAATGATTAATCTTTTTAAAATACAATGTAAATCCTTCAGTCTCACTGAAATATAAAATGGTTACCAAGTCAGACTAACCATGCATTGTTAGTGTGATAGTAACATGTCTCTGTCTAGCATGTCTTTGTTTCTTTGCTCCAAAAGACTGCTGCTTGATTGAGCTGTAGCTCACAGAGACAAAAAGGTCAGTTCCATAAACGGCATGCATTTAATAAAATGGATATTTGTGTAGGTGTTAGCGAGGCGCAGCTTAGTCAAGATAAACTGAGGTCTTAATGATTGCGGTTAATGAAGACACTACAACTGAACAGAGGAGACACTGTAACTAATAAAACACCATAATTTTCCCTCTTGATTAATCCATAAAGACACATTCAGTAGTTTTCTACTACAATAATTTGGAAACTCTGAATACTGGATAAAGCTAGCTTTATTTTCATTGGCATATTAAATCTTAAAGTTAAAGGTTATAACAGACGGGGTTTTATCACTCCATAAATCAGAAAATACTGTAGAGAGCCAGAATACAAATACATTTTTACCATACTTTTAGGAATAAATATTTTTTGTTATCAGGCAAATATTATATGATAAAACCCTTCTGCAGTATCTTGCCTTAAACCAGCTGTCTAGAAGTTAGCAGCTTCATCAGAGGGAGAGATTTCTTCCTCTAAGATGAGGTGCAGAAACATACCTGTAACTGCTGTATTTGAGCATAGGTCCAGTCCAGCTCAATCTGGTTATAGCGTTTGTGTAGGTGATACATCAGTGCAGATTCAGAGACAGGATGGACAGTGAAGGCGTTCTTAAACTGTGCACTGTCCTCACGCTCAGGGTCCACGTTCTTCTGCAGCTCGAAGTAACGGTATATCATCTCCTACATCATTTTAAAAGATCACAACACCACTAATCATAATTCAGGTTAAAATAGATTCTCTCTCTTTGTATGCCTTTGTTTCGGTCCGTATTTATAAATGTAAACAAGCAACTGAACATGACAAAACACATTTCAGGAGCAAATGACACTGGGTTACTTAAACAGAAGGATCAAACCACCAGTTTTAGTAAACAGGTTTAAGCTTTTCATTAACATTTCCCCACCTGATGCTTCTCCACACAGCTGAGACCGAGGTAATCAATGATGCAACGACCAAGCCACTCGTCTGGCCTGACACTGAGGATGTCATTTCGGCAAGAGTCGAGGTGGGGCTGCAGTCGGGCCAGTAGGCTGCGTGACAGCAGATACCCGTATCCACCATGACAATACCGGGCACGTTCTTCACCCCCAATAAACTCTTCTGCCCGTCCCATGTACATATCCTGTCCCGCACTAAGATGATTAACCAGCTCCATGACCCTTTCAGCTTGTGTGTATGTATCATCTTGTGCAAGGTAAAACCAGTCGTACTCATTGCCGTGGTGGAGGTGGAGGTGGCGTATAGTTTCATACATCAGCCAGACCGGTCGGTCATCACCATGAGCAACAACAGCCATGCCATGCGGTGCCTTTGTGCTCCGAAGGCCAGTGAAAAAGAAGGTACGGTGGAAATGGTGAGCTACCGTTTTATTGACAGCCACCCCTAGTGTGTTGAGAGTGGCGCGTGAGCTCAGGATACCCACCAGAAGACGTTCTCGGATGCCCAACTCTGTGTGGATGTAACGTGTCCTGTGACAAAAAAACTAAAATTAGAACATTTACCAGTATTTTACAGTTTGATTTAATTGTTCAAAGAAAAACAAAACATTTTTTTAACTTTTGAACGGTAGTGTTTTTCTTTTTCTTATCTCTTATGCTCACAGAGGCTGTATTTATTTAATTTAAAAAAATACACTAAAACAGTAATATTGTAAAAAAAAAAAAAATATATATTTGTACTATTTCCTATATGAATTTATTTTAAAATGTTTCATTTATTCCTATATAATAATGTCATCATGATTCATTCCTGTGATCGCAAAGCTGAATTTTGAGCAGTCATTACTCCAGTCTACTGATCCTTCAGAAATAATTTTAATTAGCTGATTTGCTACATTTCTTATTATCATCGCTGTGCTGCTCAATTAATTTTGTGGAAACTTAAGAAATCCCTTTGTGCATTTAAAGCTGGTTAAAATACTTCAGTAACCCTTAACTTCTGCTCTGGCACCCTAGATTTCTCAGCCTAATTATTAATAAAATTGGATAATGAAAATGGCAGTGTGCGCTCAACTCAAAAATTGACTAAAACATGACATGTAAATGTTAAGACAATTGTGGAGATCAGCTGATATCATTTTTAACATTTTTGTTTACAGTACATGCCCAATAACCAGTATCCAAAATCATTTTGTAATGCATTATATTTCATTATTAGTAATGCCCTTCTATTTATGCAAAGTTGTTTTGTAATCAAAAATGAAGCCAATATTGTTTTTAGCGGTTAAGTCTAAAATGATGAATAAACAGGCACTTTATTTTTTATATAAAATTTACATAAAGATGTGACACAAACAGTTACTGGTGTTATAGTCCCAGTTGACAGAAGTGAGACTAAACATTTTTAAAGGTCTTAACCGTTCATCATCTAACCCTCTCTTGGGGTTCTGGCATGGTTGAACTGAATATGCAGTCATGGGTAATTTTATGAGAGGAATAATAAGAGACTATGTCTGTGGCTCCACAAAGTGGTGAAAAACTCAGCTGTAAGAAAAGCAGAGGCGAGGTGAAAAACACTCGACAGAGACCTTACTATTTACTTTTAGGTCAAACAAACCCCTCTCTCTAGTCACATTTCCTCACTGACTACTCATACTAACATGATCAAAAGGTCATAGCTGATTTAATATCATTTAAAAAAAAATTATTTCAATCTACATAGTTCATTGGAATTTTATATGATGACCTTCTTGCCTACCTTTTTGAATAACTTAGAAAGTCAAACTGAACTGATATGCAGGGACTCACTCACCTGAGGACTTTCTTGTGTGGTTTGTTGGGGTCCTTGTGATAGGGCACAATGCGAGGCTGGAAGTCCTCATTCCCATCCCCATCTTGTCCATCCTGGATATGGCCACTTTGTACGAGTCTACCATTGCCCAGTTCATCTCCACAAGCCTCATCAGTCTCCTGCGTCCAGGACACCATCAGGAGGCTGAGGCTGCAGCCCAAAGAGAGGCCCAGGATGAGGGGCAGAGCAGGCCGAAAAACAGCCAGGAAAGAAGACAGGCGCATGGTCGAACAGAGGCTCTGCAAGCCAGTCAATGGATGCCAGGTCTTGATAGGTCTCCTTAGAGAGCAGTTCAAGTAACAGCGAAGTCTCGTTTACAGTGGATTACAGAAGAGGCATTTGACAGGGATTCTGTCAAGGTTAGTATTTAAATTGCTGACACCATGCGTGCTCGTGTCTAATCATAGCATGACTAGTTGAGTCAGTGTTGATGTCTTCACAATCTGATGAATGGAGGACAAAGATGTCAAGTTCAACAGCCAAAAGCCAAAAAAAAAAAAAACAAAGAGCAACAGCAACCAATCTGACCTGACTCTTCACAGTCAGATTACTAACACCAGGACATATGGGTCTGATTTAACATCTAAACAAGTAAAACCGACACACTACCACTCCCTCCATATAAACCAGTCCACTTTGATCTAGCCAGACATCCTCCTGCACGCTGCATGCGCGAGCGGCACGTATGAACTCATTATCTGAGAATTACATTTACATTATTAGATGAGAAATAACCCCCCGGTGCATGACCTGAAATATTATAAAGTTCAGGATATCAGAGTGTTATATCCATTTTGTGGTCCGAAAGACAACTGATGTTATATTACATGAAATAAAAAGTCCTCCACTGTCTCGCGTAGCTTCGTAGCTGCTTTGCTTGCACGGTGAAGCGGAGCGATATTTCCACCGAAACACACTGACGTTAATCCGCAGACACTGCGCTCACTTTGGATGAATTCCCGCGTCTCTTCCGAGGATCCGCTGACAAATACAAAAACATTCGCGAAATGACTCTCTCGGCTTTGCTTTGAAAGTCTCCAGCATCGTCGGTCACGTATCAATTCTCCCTACGGATGTGCTCAAGAGGAAGATTGACTCAATGCGTAAAAACCGACCCAAGGAAACAAGCAGCACTCGCACAAGAGTTCCACGTCCACAGAACACAAGAGTCCCGCTGCACGGATACAGCTCTGGGTCTGGGGCTCGAGATCCAGGACATTACACTGAGTGATATAAAAGAATAGCAAAATAAATCAAAATAATATTAATAACCACAACAACAACAACAAGAAAATAACTGCACAATAATTAGCTCTGGTCCCTCAAATCTCATTTGTGTTAAAAATGTCTATTCAAAAACATTCTTCAGGGAAAGTTAAATAGCACATTTAATTGTTTTTATTTAAAAGTTAAGAATTTAAAAATCTTAGCTTTAGAAATTATGAAATTTGAAGTAGATTTTGAGTCTTTAGATTTTTAGTCTTTTGAACAACGCTTGACTGTAAGACTGACAACAGATGGTAGACTGAAACCAATATTCTGTTACCAGAAATCTTATAGCTTTTTAGGTACTGGAGGATTTTTTTAAGGATGGCCAATTGACTGTGTTTACCTCTGAATTCAAAATCATCTGTCTTTAGCAATGGTCGTATTTCTTTAGGTATAAGGCTTCGGTGTGGACAATAATAAAACACAAAGATGAATGAAATACAAAAAAACACAAAGAGAAACACTCATGATGCAATGCACAATATCTTTGATTTGATACATATATAAAATATTATAAGTATGTTTTTGTTTGCTTTTTAGGCCAATGCCTGAGTTTCAAAAGGTCTCTAAAATACAGACTCAGTTCTACTTTAAGGGGATAGTTTTAATTCTGTCATCATTTATTCTGAATATATAATTAAACCAAATGGTGAATGAGACTGTCGTTTTTGCTTACATCTCATTTTTGTTTCACAAAAGAAAGTAAAAAGCTGGTGATTAAAAGTTGACAAAATATTTATTTTGGGGTCAACATATTGAGTATTGTGATTGTCCTACATACGCTTGAACCCCTTTATTATTTTCTAGTTTTATACTTGTACTGCAATGTTTGGTGGTATGTATTGTTCAGTTTTAACAAATGCCATTGTCCACAAGTAGGCAACTGCTGTTTGCTGTTATCTGAGCTGAACGTAGGGCCCTGAACCCTCAATCTGTCACAGAAGCCAGGTGTAATCCTGATACAAATTAAGTCACTCATGACTGTAAATGTATATTTTTTTATACATATAAAAAACTGTAAACTCTTCAACTGCAAAATACACTCACCTAAAGGATTATTAGGAACACCTGTTCAATTTCTCATTAATGCAATTATCTCATCAACCAATCACATGGCAGTTGCTTCAATGCATTTAGGGGTGTGGTCCTGGTCAAGACATTCTCCTGAATGTCTGACTGAATGTCAGAATGGGAAAGAAAGGTGATTTAAGCAATTTTGAGCGTGGCTTGGTGTCAGACGGGTCGGTTACTGGGATTTTCACGCACAACCATTTCTAGGGTTTACAAAGAATGGTGTGAAAAGGGAATAACATCCAGTATGCAGCAGTCCTGTGTACGAAAATGCCTTGTTGATGCTGGAGGTGAGAGGAGAATAGGCCAACTGATTCAAGCTGATAGAAGAGCAACTTTGACTGAAATAACCACTCGTTACAACCGAGGTATGTAGCAAAGCATTTGTGAAGCCACAACACCCACAACCTTGAGACGGATGGGCTACAATGGCAGAAGACCCCACCGGGTATCACTCATCTCCACTACAAATAGGAAAAAGAGGCTACAATTTGCACGAACTCATCAAAATTGGACAGTTGAAGACTGGAAAAATGTTTCCTGGTCTGATGAGTCTCGATTTCTGTTGAGACATTCAGATGGTAGAGTCAGAATTTGGCGTAAACAGAATGAGAACATGGATCCATCATGCCTTGTTACCACTGTGCAGGCTGGTGGTGGTGGTGTAATGGTGTGGGGGATGTTTTCTTGGCACACTTTAGGACCCTTAGTGCCAATTGGGCATAGTTTAAATGCCACGGCGTACCTGAGCATTGTTTCTGACCATGTCCATCTCTTTATGACCACCATGTACCCATCCTCTGATGGCTACTTCCAGCAGGATAATGCACCATGTCACAAAGCTCGAACCATTTCAAATTGGTTTCTTGAACATGACAATGAGTTCACTGTACTTAAATGGCCCCCACAGTCACCAGATCTCAACCCAATAGAGCATCTTTGGGATGTGGTGGAACAGGAGCTTCGTGCCCTGGATGTGCATCCCACAAATCTCCATTAACTGCAAGATGCTATCATATCAATATGGGCCAACATTTCTAAAGAATGCTTTCAGCACCTTGTTGAATCAATGCCACATAGAATTAAGGCAGTTCTGAAGGCGAAAGGGGGTCAAACTAGGGCTGGACGATTAATCGAAAAATAATCAAAACCGAAATTCATAACCTCTAACCGACGTAATTTTCCCATGTCGGTTATCTCGGTTTTTTTAATTCTGTTAAAACTTTCCCCTTAAAAGCATACTAGTGCGTGTGTAGCCACATGACTCTGCCTGTCAGTGGCATAAAAGCAAAACACGGGGGTGAACGCCGGTTCAACACAAACTGATGGCGCGTGAGCGGTGAGCCTTGCGTCTTCACTAAACTTTGTCAGTTGTATTTGTTTTATGGTTTGGACATTCAAGCGATTAGATGATTCGGATGTGTATTCTTACATCGAGCTACCATGTTCGCGCAGCTGCACTGTGGCACGAACACTCATATAAACAGTAGCTATGAAGACCGCGTGCACAGAGGAACGCAGAAACTAGTTGTCAGCGCTGTCCTGTGATTTATCACTAAAGTATCTTAGAATCTCAAAACGTATTATAGCATGTTTGTGTGCAGCGCACATGAAGCACAAGCTCGTGCATACAGAGCAGCGGTCGGCGGTCGCGCTGCGGGTTCCCGGTTTGTGTCCGTTCTCGACTGTTCTGTGTATTTTCACTGTAGAAAAGGTTGTTCAGAGTCGAAACTACGATACAGAAAACTACAGCAGTATATCATCATAAACGCAGCCGTTTTTGTCTTACGTGAACAGATTCATAAACAGATGAGAAGAGACAACAGCCTAATAAACACGCTGCCTGTCATTAATGTTAATCAAAGAACAAAAGTAAATCATTCACTGATCTTGACTGAATATATTTAATAACTTTACTTGATTAATCTTTATTCTATTTATAAAACGAAAACTATGCAATGTTTTTAAACTTAATTAGTTTCTGTACCTGAAATTGTTTTTTGTTGTATGTATTTATGATATTGCTAATTGATTTGTTCCTATCTTATTACTGACTGTTTACTTGTCTTTAACACTTTAATTTTTGAAATTTATATTAATCTAGTTGTTTTTGCTATGGTATTTTTTTAATCACAGGCAAAATTCCTCTTGCAGTGTTTTGTAGGCTGCTGATTTTTGCTCATGTTATTCAGCTGCAACAGAATGCTTTGTAAAAATGTTTGACATCTAAATGTTTGACTTAATTTTTCTATATTGGATCTTTTTATCTTACTGGAATCGAAACTAGGAATCGATAAGCAGACAGAATCGGAATCTGAATCGATAAAATTCAAACGATACCCAACCCTAGTAAGAAATCTTATGAACATAGATAAAATAACTGCTGATAGTCAATCATATTTACAGTACAAACCTTGTCAGTGAACTATGAGGGCAAAAAAACAAAACCGAAACAAAATAATTGTTCATTAATCGTAATCGAGGTAAAATGTTCAATTAATCGAGGTTTTGATTTTAGGCCATAATCGTCCAGCCCTAGGTCAAACACAGTATTAGTATGGTGTTCATCATAATCCTTTAGGTGAGTGTAGAGAAGTCAGTAAAGCACTGTAGTAAGCTAGCAAGGCCCTATGCCGGTGTTCTGTCATAACCCAATGAATCAACATTGAATTACCTTTCGATTTTGCAAATTGGATCAACGCTGATATTGTGACATTGACTCACCATTGAAATCGCAACATTGTTTCACCGTCTTATCTTCATCATAGTTGAATTATGGTCGTTCTGTAGACATTGGATTAACGCTGAATTAGGTGTTGATTTTGCAAAGTAAATCAGCGTTGATAACGCGATGTTGTTTCACCGTCGTACCTTTCAACATGGGTGAATACACAACTGTACGTTCAATTAGAGCTTAGTTTGCATTTAGATCAACACTGAACATAATAAAGATTAAAAATCAAATGACTGGCAGCAATGGCTTTACAATCATCTAAAGTACCATATGCTCAAAATTGTATAACAGCAGTTTTATTTTGGAACGGATGTATAAAACGGATGAAAATAATTCCAAACTTAAGCTTGCAGTGTTGGTGCATGGATGTATTATACAATAATACAAATACAATAATATTTAAAGGTTTTGGTAAAATAGTATGCACATTTTGTGCTTCACTTGCAAGATAAACCCTTTTCACTTTTTTTCCACTGTCATTTTTATTACTGACACCAGTTGATCTTTTATTTTGGTGAAAAACTAGTTTCTGTAAAAAACATCCACATGTTGCCATCTGGTCGATACTACAGAGCTCTGAGAACCAGAACGACCAGACACAGAAACAGTTTCTTCCCCAAGGCAATCCATCTCATGAACACTTGATGATAACTGTGGAACACTCAACACTATTTATACACTCATACACTTATTTATCTAACACACATACTTAGTCTACACTTCAAATTTGCACATAATATACCTGTACATACAAAACTGTCTATTGTAATATACCTGCACATACAATTGTCAATTTGTATATTGTTATTCCTTACTACTTCTATTTTTTATTCTTTTATTATCTGTGTTTTTTGTTCTGTCGCTGTCATTCTGTTGCACTGTGGAAGCTTCTATCACGAAAACAAATTCATCATATGTGTAAACATACCTGGCAATAAAGCTCATTCTGATAAACATGTTTTACTAATGTGTCTCATTACAAGAGATTTGTACATTTGTGTGGTGAAAATGTGTTGGAACAGTTCGAGAATGGAAACTGCAACCAGGGGCACTGTAAGGGGAGGGAAAGTTAGGATGATTCCAAGCTCAAATTTAAGACCTTTTTAAGACCTTCACAAATAAGATTAATACCATATGAGCGGGGTTGGACAATGAATATAGTACCATATTAAACTTTGAAATTACTTAGAGCATCATTTACAGTTAGAAGTTTTCACAAAAACAAAACGTTTTACAAAATGCTAAACTTTACATTTCAGCCTTTAAACCGTTTTTAAGAAAAACAATTTACATTGAACATTATCAATAAAATATATAAATTAAATCATATAAATTAGGGGTATGTGATAGACAAATTATATCTCGATCATTTTCTGGGATTTTATGGATAACAATAATTAGATAATATTTTGCTATAGAGTGTGTATTATTGCTATAGAAAGTTCTTATTTTTGTTTTCTTCACGTACAATAGTGTATTCTCATCACTTCATAACATTACAGTTGAACCACTGATCGCAGATGAACTATTCTGATGATGCTATTCATATTTTATGGACCTTGACAGTGCAATGTACTTGGTTACAAGCCTCCAGGTTTTCATTTAAAATATCTTAAATTGTGTTCCGAAGACAAAAAAAGCTTTTACAGTTTTGGAACGACGTGGGGGTAAATGATTAATGACCAAATTTTCATTTTGGGGTGAAATAATCCTTACTGAGGTCATGAGCACTGTCTTCTGTGTTCATTCGATTTTCTGGTACACCAGTAAATCAAATGAGATGGAAATTGTCAAAGCACTTAAACAAAACGAAATGTCAAAGAGTTTCATGCAATACTAATGTGAAGGATTATAGTTTATAGTAACCATTCATAGGGGATTTTTTTAAGTAATAAAAAAAAAAAAAATAGTGAGAGGTTTTTCTTATATTTAACTGACATTTGTATTTTTTTTTTTTTTTTCAGTTTTAAGCGAATCCTTGTACTCATCTCACATTCTCAAGACTTTCTCGATGGTGCGAACACCATTCATCTCCACCAGAGGAAGCTCAAGTACTACACTGTGAGAGTTTTAGCACAACGTTCACACGTGTTTTTTTTTTTTTTGTTTTTTTTTGGTTGTTTGCCTTCAATATAATAAGCAGATAAACTGTTGAAAGCAGTGAGGGATAGTTCACCCAAAAATTAAAAGAAAACTGCCATTATTTATTCACCCTCATGTCGCTCCAAGCCTGTGTAGCAGAGCGGGAGGAGATTAATATAGGACCAGGAATACTAAAACCCTAAGGTGACGGATCAATGCTGACTAAGCCACCCCTTTAAAGTGAGGGGAACTAACAAATTAACAGATTTTTTAGACACAGGCTCGTTACCAGGTAGGGCAGAGACTACCCTTATCGAACAAAAATATATTGCAGTATATTGGAAAACATCATGTAATATATTTAGGCATATATTCTTATATTTATTTTTCCAATATATTGAAAGCGGCAATCATTTGTATATTTTGCAATTTATTATGTAATATATGTATCATCAATATATTATTAAATGTATTCAAATATATAATATATTAGAAAATAAAAAGGGAAAATAATAGATCACAATATATTTTAAGAAATATATTGGTAAATATATTTTCCTTTCGTAAGGGTAGAAGGTATTAAATGTACATGTTTATTAGATTTACAATAATCAGAACACTTAAGACTAAAAATATAGCTCAATAGAGCTAAACAACTACAACTCAATACAATACACACAAAACAAAATGACAAACTTACTCGTGGCCAGGTAGGCTAGCTGTAAAGTGATTATTCTTAACACCACACACACGAGGCAAGTGATCACAAGGGGCAATCCAATCTCAGTGCTCCAAACACCACCAAGGCTCTATACAGCCAGCCTCCTGACACCGGGTCTAACACACAGAACACCAGTTATATAAAACATGCACAGTGCTTAAAAAGCAACAAACAATTGTCACAATAGCAAGCAAACAAAGCAACAAAAGAGCAACGCAGTCTTAAATGTCGCTCCATATTGAGAGTGAGGAGTTGTCGTCATAGCACAGAGCCCCTCCCCTCGATATATCACAGTCTCCACCATGTTGGCAGGACACCGGCGGCGAAACATGATTGTTTACGTGGGTTGTTAACTCTGTAGTAGAGGAGGTTCTCGCAATTCTGCACTGTTTTACCATGCCTGGAAGTTACTGCTGTAAACAGATTGTAACGAGATGTTCAATGTACACAAACGTTTCCAACATGTTTTGATGTAGGCTAAAGCTGTGTACGTTTAGTTATAATTTGATTTTAGCCCAATGACACATACTGTATCAGGTTTTTGTGTTGGGGACTGCAAAGTGGACAAACCAGTTCTGGGTTGGCTAGGGTAGTTAAATGTGTGATTGCTAGATGTAAATGTCCTGGTTAGATTAAAGCCATTAACAGCGTGAATGCAAGGTGACTTACATCGTAAACAATATAATTCACAATGTCCATATGTGTGCATGGAGGTAAATGGTCTAGGTCTCTGTGCCGCTGCAGCGAGCTTGTATGGGTCGATATTTTGGATGCCTGAGAGCTTCTCCAAATACCGCCGTTTTGCGCTTGGTGTGAGCTTGTTCCTGTAAAGTCCCCTTTCTTTCGCCTTATCTTTTTGCATTGCTTTAAATTTCTTCCTTTTCTTTCTTGTATTTGTAGATCCGTCTCTGTTCCGCCTACATAATAAATACACAAAAATAAACGCGCCTCTGAAGTTCTTAAGGCATTGCCCCAGGCAACCGATAGCGTGTCCTACCATCATGGCCGACCGGCTCAGACCCCTCCCAAATCGGCACGTGACTCCTCACTCTCAATAGGAAATGATCATCCCAATCACCATAAGATGGAGCACTCCCGAAAGACATTGTTCGTCCTGCTAGAAACAAACTATTAAAAACTTACTTAAAATAGAATCACTTATTTGGAAAATAAATGAATCATACATACCGACAATTGGTCAGCAAGGCAAGATAAATGGTTGATCAGAGAATGAATCTTAGCAGTTTACTCAATGACTTGGCAATCATATTCAGGTGAATAAACCAGGTGGAGGGTAATGACAGCATACACACCATCGCGTAGTTGCAAACAAGATCCAATTCCAACTACAATAAGTAAATAACATCATTTGATATGCACAAGTTCACGTCACATTTACCAAACAGCTAAAAACATACCTTTTAGGCGGAAGCCCACACGCAGCAGTGACGCATCCCAGGTGGCCTACTCCCAGCCCTTATATTACACATACCTGGTTCTGATTGGCTGTCATTTTAAATGCAGGGGAGGGAACTTAACCAATCTGCTACACCTGTATGACCTTTACGTCGTTGTCATAGTTTTTTTGAAAATGTTCAGTGTGTCCAACTCAGCCATTTATGCTGCGGCACCCAGGGAGCAGTTGGCGGTTTAAGGCATCCAGAATCCAAACTCCATCTATGTTTAGGAGGTTGTATGTAAAGGCTTCGTCGTCCTCTAAAAATCCATACCACCACCTTTAATAGGAGACCTGATCCTGAGGCTGCTCTTCCTCGTGCTCTTCCTTGTCTAGCCTTAAAATGCCTGAAATCTGATGCTTTTTTATTGTTGCTAATTATGAATTGATGTCGATCCTGAGTCTGGTTTTTTAGCACAATCATCCCATATATTAAAGTACCCCTAATATGCCATTTCCAGTATTGCCTTTCATGCAGTGTGTAATGTAGCAGTATGTGAATGTAAACGATCAGCAAAGTTGTAAAGGCGAAAGTGCATGTTAAATAAAGTTCAGTCAGAACCACTTGTTAATGTCAGAAAATTGTAGAGGTCTTGAACTTCATGTTTGGTGGCAGGCTTTGTTCTGAGTTGGGGATGGAGGAGGGTACGTGTGTGTCTGTGCGACAGAACTCAAGGCTGACTAAGTGCGTGTCTCTGCGACAGACTATGGGAAGCGTGAGTACGGATGGTCTTATTCGTCTTAATAATTGTAGTGGGAGGAGTTACAATCAGCCGAGCGTCAGCTGATGCTGCAGTCACGCAGTGTTCTGCCTGAACTACATTTGAGCTCCATTCATTGCTCAAATTTAATTTATTGTCTCCAAAAATAAAGAATCGACTCTCTAGAGCCTAAATGAGTCATTAGTAATTTGAATCCCACATCTGTGATGGCTACATGGCACGGGGTAATACATTTGCATAATTTCAGTCTATGTTCTACGTTGGCTGGCAGCGAACAACTTGATCCCCCTGAAACACATCATTTTACTGAGTAAAAAAGAAATAAATCTTGGGGAGTTCAATGCAGAATTTTCTAAACTCTTGCTCTTGAAAGATGGCGCTGTGCCATCACCTGTCACCTGTAGTTTTCTGGAGAGCGTTGCTGGAGCGGGCCATCGCTATTTTGGCAGCGCGTCACTGCGTGTCCGGATCATAGACTGTGAGCTGGTTGCTGAAGCCACGCCCACCTAGATCAACGATGGTGACAGCAGTGGCAATCCACCTGTCACTCGAATGGCCACGCCCTTAATTATGAAGAATTTTATGCTTAATAGAATTTAAACGGATAAGTTTTTTTTTTTATTCACTCCCCTCACAGTTTTCACGAAGGACAAAAGTAGCTATAGACCAAAATCATTTTTTGTAACCATTTTTTGTACAACACAAACCATTTTTTGTACCATTTTTTTTTCCACAAGACAATCATTGACACCCTTCACTGGGAGGGTAAGCCACAAACATTCATTGTCAAAGAAGCTGGCTGTTCACAGAGTGCTGTATCCCATCATGTTAACAGAAACTTGAGTGGAGGGAAAAAGTGTGGAAGAAAAAGACGCACAACCAACCGAGAGAACCGCAGCCATATGAGGATTGTCAAGCAAAATCAATTCAAGAATTTGAGTGAACTTCACAAGGAATGGACTGAGGCTGGGGTCCAGGCATACAGATGTGTCACGGAAATTGCTGAACCACAGACAACGTCAAAGGCGTCTTACCTGGACTACGGAGAGGTAGAACTGGACTGTTGCCCAGTGGTCCAAAGTCCTCTTTTTCAGATGAGAGCAAGTTTTGTATTTCATTTGGAAACCAAGGTCCTAGAGTCTGGAGGAAGGGTGGAGAAGCTCATAGCCCAAGTTGCTTGAAGTCCAGTGTTAAGTTTCCACAGTCTGTGATGATTTGGGGTGCAATGTCATCTGCTGGTGTTGGTCCACTGTGTTTTTTTAAAACCAAAGTCTGTTTACCAAGAAATCTTGGCGCACTTCATGCTTCCTTCTGCTGACCAGCTTTTTGTAGATACTGATTTCATTTTCCAGCAGGATTTGGCACCTGCCCACACTGCCAGAAGCACCAAAATTTGGTTGAATGACAATGGTGTTGGTGTGCTTGACTGGCCAGCAAACTCAGCAGACTAGAACCCCAGAGAGAATCTATGGAGTACTGTCAAGAGGAAAATAAGAAACAAGAAACCAAACAATGCAGATGAGCTGAAGGCCACTGTCAAAGAAACCTGGGCTTCCAGACCACCTCAGCTGTGCCACAAACTGATCACCTCCATGTCACGCCGAATTGAGGCAGTAATTAAAGCAAAAAGAGCCCCTACAAAGTATTGAGCACATGCACAGTAAATGAACATACTTTCCAGAAGGTCAATAATTCACTATAAATGTTTTTTTTTTAATTATTATTGGTCTTATGAAGTATTCTAATTTGTTGACGTGACATAAGTGAGTGACGTGACATTCAGCCAAGTATGGTGACCCATACTCAGAATTTGTGCTCTGCATTTAACCCATCCGAAGTGCACACACACAGAGCAGTGAACACACACACACTGTGAACACACACCCGGAGCAGTGTTGAGATCGTGAATTGGTGAGTTTTTGTTAAATGTGAGCCAAAATCATCATAACAAATAAGTTTAAATAATAATTTTATAATCCACACCACAGGTATAACAATAACAGTAACAGCTATAGCAATACTACAGTATAATAATAATAATAGGATGATTTTTTCCAGCTGAAAATAAGAACATGACAGGCACATTAGATTCCACTTGACTTTAAAAGATTCAAGCAATTAAAGCAGCAGACAGCAAAACTGCAGTGCGCTTATAATAAACAGAATGTTATTTTGAGTTAGTGTGGACACCACTATAGTTTTCTTTATGGTTATTGTTATTGGTGTGAACGGGACTGTATGTGCTGTACAGGGATTAACTGTGGTAGAAGCAAATGTTTAATAAAATAATTTATGTATTTAATTTATAATTTTATAGCACATAAAAATTTGGAGTTGAACTTGTGGGTCCCAATGGGGCAGGGAAGTCCACACTTCTCAAGCTACTGATGGGAGAGGCCAGTTATGAAGAATATATGTTTTGACAGTTAAAGTCTTCCAAAGTTCTTAACAGTGATTCAGTTTTAAAGTCACTGACATTCATTGGCCTGTGTTTTTGTCTCTGGTAGATGTATCCCACAGACGGAATAATAGGAAAGCACTCGCATGTCAAGATTGGCAGGTATCACCATGTACTGTCCTTATAGAGTATGAGCCGCAGGGTTTAATTTGGTTTGTTTGTTGCTCCAGAGGCATGCGACCTCTGACATATACAGCAATTGTAAGTCGCTTTGGATAAAAGCGTCAGCTAAATTAATTGTGTAAATATGTCAGTGCAAAACAGTAGAGAACATCATGCAGAAATAAATTTTCTGAATATCCCACGTCAAACCATAACATACAGTATTCATACCAAAATAATGTAGACATAAAATACAATTTTAAACTGAACAGTGTGGTCTCACAATAATACATCCATGTAAATACACTTGTAACAACAAAGGGTGCCTCCTGAGGACTTACCTTTGTTACCACTAATTGAACTGTTACAGCAAGATGAGCCCACATCAGGCAAAACTGTTGCGCTCAGTTTACACACAGTACAGTCTATTCAGTTAGCTTTGCTTGCATCTGTGGAGAGAATCATATTAGTGATATAACAGCAAGAAATGATATACAAGTAACATATATGCAAATACACAAACATGTTCTTGTTTCACAATGAGGTACCTTTATCTCATAAAATGCCAAGTCATGCAGGTTTCAGTTTGAGAGATGTCCCAGCCCACACTGTGTGTAAATGTGTATTTCTAACCCAGCTATACTCTGGGGACACAATATTTGTATTATTATTATTATTATTTGATTTTTCATTATTTTACAGCGTACTTGTTATGCCTCACATGTAGTTACTATAGTAGTGAGTAAATTATGCATTACATCCAACAACCCAATCCCAAGTCTAACCCCTTAATAAGTGGATGTTGTCAATTAATAATTGTTGTGTTTTCTGTGGAGTTCTGTCATTTGTGAAGTTCTGTTATTTCTTATTTATATGTTTAATCAAATGGCAACCTTGAACTAGAGCTACAAATGTTATAAGTAGCATTTATGAAGAAAGGTTTGAGGTTTAGCAGCCCAATAGTGTAGTGTTTCTTTAAGAGAGGAGTGTACTGTGAGTACATGTGACCGGTGTCTATTAGTGAAACTTGTGAAACTAGCTAGTGAAACTAGCATGAACTTCATTTAGTTTGTAATGATTTTCAACCCGGTGTGCAGCCACTTGGTAAGCTCTCTTAATTTCAAATGGTTTCTTGTCTGTTATGATGTACGCTTCATGTTGTTTGCTGTCGCCATGCTATGTTGTTGCATCATGTTATGTTCATTGCACGTTAAATATAACATTATGGTTTGGTAGATCTAAGCAGTTTAGTTAACTGATAAAGATAATGCTATGTTCAAATGTTATAATTGGACGGGGTGGCGAAGCCATGGGACATAAAGTCAACATTTAGACTTATAACATTGTTAAATCATACGTGTTCATTTGTGTTTACTTTCTTTAGTTTTGTAAATATTTGATAAAGTATGAATTGCGGATCGGTATTTAACGTACTTCCTGGTTTGCCGCGGGGCATTTTGGAAGCTGTAGTTTTCTGCTTTTTGATAAGACTGTATGCATAGGTTCTTTGTAGGATTTGAGTATGTTGAATAATGTTTGAAGTGTGAAGCTTGTATATGAAAATTATGAAATGATGATTATGATATTATTATATTTTGATTAATGTTATTTATTGTTATTGGGCTATTGAGGTAAAGAAGAGAGGCTGTTTGTAGTATGCACTTGAAAAGTGAAACGTTGTATTTCTTATTGTTTCAGGTTTATTACCTGGTTGCTTGGTTATCCTTCTGAAAAAATAAACAAACAAATGTGGAATACCGAGTAATATCCTTTTGTACAACGGAACAGTATTAAAACAAACGGTTCAAGTGCGTTAAGCCAAGTCTGCTATCACCCTATCAGCATTGACCAGGAAAGGAATAGGGTGAATAGACCCTCTGTGTTAGTTGCTGGGAAAGGAAGATGGATTTGACAGAATTAATGGCCCTAAAAGGAAAGCGCTCAACAGCACAGTGCTCTTTCAGCAAGAGAGCCAACAGGCTGTCCCTCACTGTAGACCTCCTAGAAAAAAGGGTTCTTATCGACGAGATTAGAGCACTTGGTGAAGACTTTGGAAAGGTGCATGACGCTGGACTCGAATATGTTGACGCTCTAGGAGAAGTAAGAAGTGAGGAAGAAAAAGTAAGTAAAGAAGCGGCTCATGTGGAGGAGAAGATGGCGATGTGTGAAACACTCCGGCTCGCTAAGGAGACATTGTGGTCCAAATTTGCTTATATCGACCTTGAGTTTTATGCCAACGGAGCAGAGGAGAAATGTACTGAAGTGGAAAACACTGATGTGAAGTTGTCAGAGGAAGATTTTCAAGTCCTGAGAGAGGGTCTGGTAGAGAGAATCAAAATGTTTGAGCAGAAGGTGTTTGAATGGGAAGGTCTTGTCTCTGGAGCCAAGACAACAGCGTATAACAGCAGTTATATAAACTGGTAAATAGATTGCATGACTGGGTGCGGAGTTGGCAAAAGTTGAAGCGGAAAGAAGAGGTCGATGAGGGAGAAGAGGTTGAAGATGTAGGTACTGAAGGAGGGCATAGTGAGTTTGGTGAGGGGCCTATTTTAGCTGGCACGCAGTGACAAATTCCCAGTGTAACACATGTATCCAGTACTGAAGCATCTGCATTTTCATATGCAACACCACAAAGCATCCCTGGCCTGCATCCTGGGATGTACGGCTTCAGACCACAGATTAGTCTTGAAAGAACATGTCTGCCCACGTTTTCGGGAGACCGACTACTATCGGTGGAAGGCTGAGTGGAAAGAGCTGGAACAGCTGGGAAACCCACAGATGATGGCTGGTGTTACAAGGTTCCACCTGCTGGCAAGTCTTGGTGACAAGGTGAAGAAAGATCTAGTTTTAAATAGCTGTGCATCGACGGATGAAATGTTCAGGCGCCTCGACAACCGCTTCGGGAACAAGGTGAAAATCGTCCTAAAGATATCTGAGGAGGTTCAGGGCCTATCCCCCGTAAAGAGAGACAATCCTAGGAAAGCAATTGAGCTGATCCAAGCAGTAGAGCGAGCCCTTAGTAACCTTGTGATTCTGGGAGAAGAGGAGGTTATAAAGAATCGTTAGGTAGCACAGTCCTTTGAAAGCAAGCTGCCAAGCTTTCTGAAGGAGAAATGGATTGCGCACAAGATTAAGCCTGTGAATGGGTTTGCTCCACATAACAACTTTGACTGCTTATTGCGTTTCCTGAAAAAGCAGGAGGCAATTCTGGAGGAGTTGGATCAGCTGGAGGTAAGCCCTAGAGAGGGAAGCTCTTCAGTGAAAGGCCCAGCAGATAAATCAGAAAAGGGAGTTAAGAAAGTATTCTCCAAAGCTACCTCAGGCCGAAGAGAGTTTCAGTCGAAGCCACACTTGGGCTCGTGCACTGCCTGTGCTGATGAGACACACGTTGGCAGGTTGTTTGCCTGCAAAGCCTTTAGGGACATGGATCTCCAGAGGAGAAAGATCCATCTGAAGACCCATGGGACATGCAATCAGTGCCTGTGTTTCCACCTAAAGGATGACTGTTGCAACCTGAAGTTCCTCTGCAGTAAAATGGACTGTCGCAAAGAAGAGCCTCACCACTATTTGCTCTGCCCCAAGTCCATCGCTCAAGAAAAAGACGCTGGCAGCGAGGCGCAAGGTACCAAAAAGGTGGAGACAAAAGGCCTCGGGCTGACCACTAAGCAAGAAGAGCTCCTGGCGAAAGTCACTCCGGAATTAAGAGCAGAATTTAAGAAGGCATTTTCCAACAAAGCCTCAACCATGATCTGCACTGCTGGTGGTGGACTGAAAGAGTACCCAGTTATAATGATGTTACTGGAAGTGACCACTAACTCAGGCCAGCTTATAGGCACTCTTATTGACCTTGCCTCTGACACTAATTATATAACAAACAATGCTGCCCAGCGCCTTGGACTGATTGGTGAGCGCATCAAGTTAATTGTCCATCGAATAGGAGGGATGAGATCGACAGTCACAACCAAGAGATACTCCCTGCAACTAAGAGTGAAGACCATCAAGGGGATGGTAATGGAGCACAAACTGCTCTTCTATGGCCTGGAGAGTATTGCGGAGATAAGTCTACCTGTTACTCCGCAACAACTGCAAATAATCTTTCCTGATGTCGCTGCAGAGGAGCTTGCCCGCCCTGAGAATATAGATCTTCTGATCAGTCACAGGGAAGGTCGTTTAGTTCCACAGCCGTTCAAGTTGGAGGGAAATCTAGTCCTCTGGGATGGCCCATTGGGCAAAACTGTTGGTGGTACTCGCCCTGATCTCTTTGAGGCGGTCAACTTAACGCTGCACCAGTCTGAAACTCACTTTGCAAGGTCTATGAGGACATCCTCAAGGGTGTATAAGGATGTCCTTGTGGACATCAAAGACCTGTGTGGGGACCCTACGAGGATGGAAGAAGTGGCCCTTAGCAGCACCACTGCCACGAATAAGGAGGTGTTTGAGTGGTTTAAGTGGGATAGTATTGGAGCAGCGTGTGACCTGAAATGTGGAAGCTGTAAATGCAGCAAGTGCCCTCCGGGTGGCAAAGAGATGACCCTTGGAGAAGAAAGGGACTTAGAAAAGATAAAGGACTGTCTCTCTTACGTGCTAGCAGACAAACACAGTGACTTCCCACACTGGGATGCGGCCTACCCATGGAAAGTAAGTCCAGCGATTCTGCCAGATAATCGCCAAGCAGTGGAAGCAACTTTCCGGAACACCGAGGTTCGGCTGGCAAGAGAACCTGTGTGGAAAGCGGCATATGGGGAGCATATCCGTGAGATGGTATCAAGAGGAGCAGCTATCGAGCTCACGAAGGAAAAGATCAAGGCATGGAATGGCCCAGTCTGGTATATCAGCCATCTGGTTGCCCCGAATCCTCATTCCAGCTCAACGCCAGTGAGGATAGTCTGGAATAGTAACCAGGAGTTTAAAGGGTTGAGCTTGAACAACCTCCTTCATAAAGGCCCTGATGTCCTCAACTCGATCCAAAGTGTCCTGCTGAAATTCAGGAGCAGATTGTATGCTGCTATTGGCAATGTTAAGAAAATGTATAATTCAGTGTGGTTGAAGGACGAGGAGGTCCATCTCCATCGAATCCTCTGGAGGGATAAACCCGAAGACGTAATCGGTGTGTTTGCCGTCATCAGAGTCAACATTGGCGACAAGCCTGCTGGATGCATCGCTCAGGTTGCCATGAGAGAGACGGCAAATTTGCCTCAGTTTACATCTATGGTTGAAGAGCGTCGGATCCTGACAGAGGACTGCTATGTGGACGATATCTTGATGTCGCATGGTGATGTCCAAACTCTGATTAAGATGACCAAAGGAGTGGAAGAGATCCTAAAAGCAGGTGGCTTTTCCCTCAAGCCCTGGGTCCTGACCGGCCGAAGTGGGAGGAGTGGAAAACCCACTGACTCTAGCAACGTCAGGTTAACAGAACCCAAGACCCTGATACTCCCCATCCAGATGCGGGATGAGGAGAATAAGGCATTGGGATTGGGATATGAACTAGAATCTGATAAACTCCGTGTGTTGACGTCAGTGAACTTCTCAAGGAGACAAGGAAAGATGAGGACCGGTCTGGATCTACGGGAGGATGAGATAAGAGGCAGCAACCCTGACCCTCTTACCCGACGTATACTGCTGAGTCAGATTGCAGGGTTCTATGACCCAATCGGCCTGGCCTCACCTGCCAAGCGACGAGTAGTGATGCTCATAAGAGAGTCCTTTCAGGAAGCAGGAAGAAACCATCCCTCCAAGGACACCTGTGATGATCCTCTTTCTTCACGTCTTCGAGAGGCTGCAATAAAACTCTTTGAGCAATATGTAAGGCTAGGCCAACTTAGATTCGACAGGAGTCTCACACCCCTTGGAGCCATAGGTTGCCCAATGGGGATCACGTTTTCCAATGGTAGTGAAGCTTCCTACGGAGCCGTTCTTTATCTATGGTGGGAGACAGAAGATGGAATTGTGGTGAAGCTGGTTGAATCAAAGGCCAAGCTCACCCCTCTAGACCAGAAAGATGATGTCATTAAAGCAGAGCTGTGCGGGGCTGCCTTTGCATCCCGCCTGAAGACATACTTCGAGAAGCACTGCTACATTAAGATTGATCGATGGATTCATTTTGTCGATAGTCAGACAATCCTGGGAGCCATCCAGAAGGATAGCTATGACTATCAGACATTTTTTGCAAACCGGATTGGAGAAATCCAAAAGGCTGGATCTGTAGATAGCTGGAGGTGGGTCGAAGGAGGACAGAACATCGCCGACCTCATCACAAAGGGGGCATCCCCTGAGGAGCTTGATGAAGGATCAGTCTGGCAGGAAGGCCCAGAATTTTTGAAGTTGCCTGAATCAGATTGGCCTGTGAAAACTGCCAGAGAGATCAACCCCCTTGTTGCTGAAGAGATCGGGGGACTTCGGAGGAAGGTGTTCTCGGCACTGGTTACAGTAGGAGCCCAGCCAGGAAATGGTCAGGCTCAACCAGTGTTGCGCTTGTGCGCCTTGTGGACCCCCGAAGGTTCAGTTCACTGGCACGGTTATGCGGGACCATCGCCTGGGTGAGACGAGCAGTAGAAATCTGGTTGGGAAACAGCCAGGCCTCAGTCCGGCCAAAGTGGGAGGCAAGACCATACCTGTCTGTGGGAAAAAGATCAACAGCTTTCAAAGATCTAGCTCTTGCGGCTCAAGAGGGTGTCGAGTTCCGGGATTCAACCCTGGATTGCCTGAATGTTCAGGAGGAGGAAAAGACAGGACTCTTGTACTGTGGAGGGAGAATTCAATGCTGGAATGAGGATAGAGTGGCTGTACCGCTAATCCCGTGCCAGTCGTGGCTCGCAACCCTACTGGCTAGGGAGGCACATGAAGAAAATCATGAAGGTGTTGCCCCTACCCATCTACGGACAAGAAGGAAAGCCTGGATCATGCAGGGATGAAGAACAGTTAAGAAGGTGTTGAACAACTGTGTCACCTGCAGAAAGCAAAGAGCCAAGATGTGCCAGCAAGTAATGAGTGATCTCCCTCAAGAGCGTACCGAAAGAGCAAGCCCATTTAAGTATAGAACACTTGACCTTTTTGGCCCCTTCGAGGTGAAAGATGCTGTTAAAAAAAGAACAAGCAAGAAGGTCTGGGGTATTGTTTTCTGTTGTATGGCCTCGAGAGCCGTCCATGTGGACCTCACTGATGACCAGTCGGCAGAAAGCTTCCTCCAAGCATACTCTCGCTTTGTTGCTCTGAGGGGGCATCCAAGGATATTATGGTCTGACAGAGGCACCAACAAAGTTGGTGCTAAGCCGGCTTTGTGTGAGCTGCATAAACATCTGGCTTGCCTTCAGGCTGTGTCTATAGAAGATGTAGCTGCTAAGAACGAGACTGAGTGGAACTGGAATTTTCACCCTGCAGATGCACCCCACAGGAATGGAGCTGCTGAGGCTGCTGTGAAGCTTTTGAAGAGGGCGCTCATGAGCCTCGGAGAAGCTACAAAGTCTCTCACATGGGGGGAGCTTCAAACTCTGTTTTATCAGGCAGCCAACCTGACAAACGAATGCCCAATCGATGCCAGAGCTCAAGAACAGGAGGATTTGGTTGAGTACTTAACACCCAACTCCCTTATACTGGGTCGAGCATCGCTTGGAGGAAATACTAGTGGGCTTGACCTAGAGACCCATCCCTGGTGTCGTTTAAGGGCTATTCAAATCGGTGTGGACCGGTTCTGGGCAAAGTGGAGGGAATTAGCTGGCCCAAATCTGTTCATTCGACATAGGTGGCAAATGCTTTGAGAGGTCAGTTTCGTCTGGGCCGGGTTCTGACAGTTTATCCTGACAGTAAAGGGATTGTCAGGGATGCTGATATTACAACATGTGCTGGCTTCCCTGTTTCCTTGGTGGGTGGCCGGAAAAAGAGGAGTTCTTCACTGTCCATGATCGTTATCAGAAGAGACGTGAGAAGACTGGTGGTTCTTCTCCCGGTGGAGGATGAAACTTATCAACCATGACACCCGCCTTTTAGCAAACCCTTCTCGGTCATAGCCCTTACTCCTGTTGGCTGGTTGGTGTAAGCCTAGTGCTGCCATCATGCCAATCATATGGCACATACATGAAAAAGTAAGAGCATACACATCCCATATCTTGTATACCCGGGCAGTATATTATATACCTGCCCAAGGCATGTGATTGTCTTGGACATTGGACTAAGTTGCTCTTCAATCTGTCGTACCTTTAATTAGACACTTATAGATGGACGTTGTAGAAAAAAAAAGTGTCATTAAGTGGGGGTCCTTTGAGTGATTTTTGGTAAGTTCTAGATCATAAGATCAGGAACTTAAGTGGGAGGTGTTGTGTTTTCTGTGGAGTTCTGTCATTTGTGAAGTTCTGTTATTTCTTATTTATATGTTTAATCAAATGGTAACCTTAAACTAGAGCTACAAATGTTGTAAGTAGCATTTATGAAGAAATGTTTGAGGTTTAGCAGCCCAATAGTGTAGTGTTTCTTTAAAAGAGGAGTGTGCTGTGAGTGCATGTGACTGGTGTCTATTAGTGAAAGGAAGCATGAACTTCATTTAGTTTGTAATGACTTTCAACCCAGTGTGCAGCCACTTGGTAAGCTCTCTTAATTTCAAATGGTTTCTTGTCTGTTATGATGTACGCTTCATGTTGTTTGCTGTCGCCATGCTATGTTGTTGTATCATGTTATGTTCATTGCACGTTAAATATAACATTATGGTTTGGTAGATCTAAGCAGTTTAGTGAACTGATAAAGATAATGCTATGTTCAAATGTTATAATTGGACGGGGTGGCGAAGCCATGGGACATAAAGTCAACATTTAGACTTATAACATTGTTAAATCATATGTGTTTATTTGTTTACTTTCTTTAGTTTTGTAAATGTTTGATAAAGTATGAATTGCGGATCGGTATTTAACGTACTTCCTGGTTTGCTGCGGGGCATTTTGGAAGCTGTAGTTTTCTGCTTTTTGATAAGACTGTATGCATAGGTTCTTTGTAGGATTTGAGTATGTTGAATAATGTTTGAAGTGTGAAGCTTGTATATGAAAATTATGAAAGGATGATTATGATATTATTATATTTTGATTAATGTTATTTATTGTTATTGGGCTATTGAGGAAAAGAACAGAGGCTGTTTGTAGTATGCACTTGAAAAGTGAAACGTTGTATTTCTTATTGTTTCAGGTTTATTACCAGGGGCCCGTTCTTCGTACGTCGCTTATTACATCCGAGCTCAAATGACACATCCAAGATGATATCATCGTGCTAATCATGATCCGGCTAATTGGGTTCTTCGAACACACCTGTTGTGTATGATTAGTATCGCTGGATTGAGTTATCTAAGATAATTGCACGTTCATGTGTTGGCTTAAAAGGGGATATGTATCGATACTCGAAACCATGATCAGCAGTGCAGCGATTGGCTGGTGGCAAGACGGCAATGTAATGACGTCATATAATTTAAAATGACACCCGACGAAAAACTTGACAAATTTCTGGACTTTTATAAGGAAACAGCCAAGCAAACAAAACTACATAAATGTTATAATAGATACATGAAACAGATAATAGATGCATGTTTTTATTTTATTAGAATTTTTTTCATGATTCCCAATTATTTATATTCCCAATTTAAAATAATTGTACAGTCTTTACATTTTAATTTCAATGTAGAAATTATCTATTCATTTTATATTTGGACAGATTTGTTACATGACAGCATTAATGAAAGTTTCTTAAGGGTCAATATCATGTTATCTGCATCTCCTGCACACCATCAAGCCACTCTTATAATAGCAGTCTTATATTTTTGCTTTTTACCTCATTTTATGCTATGGAGGTTCTCTTTTATTATTTATTTTATTCCTCTGTGGTTGCTAAATGTTCTGTAATTTATTAGTAATTATATAACCTAATACAGCATGTAGTGTAGACCTATACCATGCATCATCTTATTAGTTTTTTTAATAAACATTTTGTAAGCTTGTTTGCCATTGGATCTTACTATTTTATTGTTGTTGTGCATTTAATAAAAAATAACAATGAATCCATCTTTATTTTTTTGTATTAAAAGGTGAAAGGTGTATGTATAGATGTTAGCAAAACAGAAAGTTATCTTTTATTGTAAAACCTGACAAGATTGCGATGTTGAAAGTGAAAGCATCCGAAGCCGGGCTTATAACACAGTAAAAGAGGAACTCCGTTCAAAAAATGAAAATCACAAATAATACAACTGATGAAAAAGAAAGGGTTAACCTATTTCGTTTCCATATAACTAAAAACTATGATAACAGTTCAACAGCATGCATTGATTAATAGCATGTTGTAGCAAAAAAAAAAAAAAAAAAACAACTCTGAAAGTTCGACCAGTGGGAAGAATGAGTCTGGAGCTCTGAATTGCCCAGCTCCCTGTCAGTGATCTACAGTAGCAACCCCTCAGCACCTCAGCGCTGCCCCTGGTACCTGTATTTTTGAAAAGCAAACAAATTTTCCCACTCTAAACCCAGTCCCCAAGTAAATTAGGATATTACATAAAAAAACCTAGCTAATAGTCCCCACCACTTTTTAAAGCAAGGTTATGCCACTGCATATATATATATATATTCACATATGTACATTACATACCTATTAACATATACTTATATATTCATTATTATCAATAATTTTATTTCGGGCCTCACAGAAAACATTTTACAAAATACATAATCATACAGGTGCATCTCAATCAATTAGAATGTCGTGGAAAAGTTAATTTATTTCTGTAATTCAACTCAAAATGTGTAACTTGTCTATTAAATATATTCAATGCACACAGACTAAAGTAGTTTAAGTATTTGGTTCTTTTAATTGTGATGATTTTGGCTCACATATAACAAAAACCAACCAATTCACCTCAACAAATCAGAACATGGTTACATTGCCAATCAACAAATCAACTAAAAACACCTGCAAAGGTTTCCTGAGCAATTAAAATGGTCTCTCAGTTTGGTTCACTAGGCTACACAATCACGGGGAAGACTGCTGATCTGACAGTTGTCCAGAAGACAATCATTGACACCCTTCACAGGGAGGTTAAGCCACAAACATTCATTGTCAAAGAAGCTGGCTGTTCACATAGTGCTGTATCCAAGCATGTTAACAGAAAGTTGAGTGGAAGGAAAAGCTCTCTCAGCTGGGCCTGCCTCACCTCCAGGTCATGAATCTGCTTCTCTACGGCCTCCAGCTCGAGCTGCACCAAATGCGAATGTGTCCTCACCTGCACTCAAAGGTAGTGTAAGGGAAACAGGTCAATTTAGCTCAAAGGGAATCATTTAAGATTTTAAAGGGAATTTGAACAGAATCACTGTTTCACGGCTGATCACTGAGACGCCCTGCGATTCACTGAACGAGCCGTTTAACATCAAATCTGCACTGGATATTAATATCCAAAGTATAGTGAAAACACTATCAATTAGCACAGTAACAAGATCGGCAGTTTAAGACTAACTTGTAAGCACAAAACACAAGATACTTCTCTTTTCAATATGAATAAGGCTTTATTAGATAAATCTAAGACATATAAACTAATCTAACACATAAACGCACGCACTCACACATTCACACAAGTTGCAGAAAGATCGAAAGTTAGGGAAGGATGAGTTTAAGAGAATGAAAATGTGAAATCCCAAGTGTACAGCAATACGTTAAATTGCATAGACATGAACAACCATCAATCACTTAATTAGCCCTCACATTGAGTTCCTCAATGAGGTTAGAACTATATTAGATACACCAGTACAGATGTCTGGAGGTAAATTGCCTGTGTAAAGTTGTCGTTGAAAGGGGGTTTCCCGATGTCGGTGATTGGCTGGAAGTTCAGTAGTCGTTGAAGTGACGTCTTGGGAAGCCCGTGGTTGGGCGTTGGCTGAAGACGCGGAGTTGTGTGGCTGGTTGAAGTTGAACGAGCAGTCGAGGTCAGACACGGCATTACAAAACTTAACTCAGAACACGAAACTCTCAAACGGAAAAGAAAAAGTAAAGTTTGACGAGACTAGGTGGTGTTTCTTCTCATCATGGCTAAGTAGCAGCAGGCGTGCAGGCCAAAACACGCTGGAACCGCGCTCAAAGAACAGCTAACAGTGATGACTAAAAGCATGGCTAAAAGCTAAAGCTAGGAAGCAAAGCTACAAGCTAAAAGCCAAAAGCAGGCATGGCTAATAGCAGAAGCAAGGCTAAAACTAAAAGCCAGATTTTATGATGTCCTAAGTATTTAAACTGGCCTGTTGGCCACACCTCAAATGTTGTCTTGACCAATCAGATATTGTCTTGGCAATCTTATCAAGTATGTTGTCCGAATTTTCCCTCTTTTGCAGGGTCTAATTTTGGACATGATTCCTATAACAAGAATATGATACATTTGAAAAATAACTGATGGTCAGGACTGTTTCAAGCTAACAGATTCAAAAACGTACACACCAAACATGAATATGTATCCTTAAGCTATCCAATAGTTATTAACCCACTAACTGTCACACTCACATTTTTGAACTTTGACTTTGTAGTGCACAATCCAAACTTAAATTTTTATAATTCATGAATGAAAATATTTTGTAACATGATATTGATGTACCATTTTCATGTTAATGCAATTTCCACTTGTGGCACAGAATGTTTTATGACTTCCTGTTGCCTTACTGAGGAATTCGACTCGTGTTTCAACCACAGTCCTAATCGACTCTTTAATTTGTCTGGTTCGAGTCAGATCTGCTACAGTAGACATACATCCACCATTAAAGCAAGTAACAGTAAGTAAAGCAATGGTAATGTGTGTGAATAGAGTATTAGCAATGCAAGCGGGATTAGTGGCAACCACACTGGTGATGCAAACAGGCTATAAGCTAAATAGCGGACTCTTAAATCAAAATAAAACTAGTGATAACAAGGCGCTCTGATTGTTAGGAAATATTCACACGTTATAGAAATGAAAATTATGGTGTATAAAAGAGATTTTTAAAAAATAGTCTATAAAAAATAACGTGATGGAGCTCAAACTCAATACACACGGCAGTCATCTCACCCATTGTCAAATAATATTTTATCCTGCTGTAATTGCTTATGTTTTTGTCTCTAACAGGAAGCATACTTGCAGTATGTTGAAGCAGTTGCTGCTGGTAGAGAGATCTCAGGATCTGCTAAGAATTGTTAATGCTGCTATGAAGACAGAAGACCACAAGATCATCATTGAGATCCATTACAGTCAGTAGCCGAGTCTACTGTACATCCTGCAAGAGGACTACGACAGGGCCAAATACTATGCCAGCAACTGCATGCAAGTCTTCATGCAGGTCAGTTTTGATGAAAATCAGTTAGTTAGTTGTTTCACAGAAAGAAAGTATTTTAGTTGGGGTGTTACATAGACATGCATACAGACACAAACACATATAATGAGAGAAATGCAAATACCCGATATTTGTTCCCACATAACATGGTATTATGTAGAACTACTCAAGTATCGTCCCGCTGCTGAACCGCAGCCGTCTGACTGTGCTACAATCTGTCCAAGCTCTTCATCAAAAAAAATTACTGC